>NW_023476550.1:0-336 GCF_013731165.1 Rhagoletis pomonella
TTTAGGAAATTGAAAGACCTACAATTTCGTGAGATGCAATTATTCTGCACCTCTTGTTATTTGCGAGATAGAGGCAAAAGAGGAATTTTATTAAAATATTGGGTCTAGTGACCCGCACTAACGCGCGGGTGGGAGCTTGAGTTACGCCGCACTGGGCACTGGTATTTTTGTATTACATACATACCGTTTCCTCTTATTTAGTTTTGCTTTCTTTTAATGCAGTTTAAGTTTCAGATTTTGAATATTATAAGTCGAATAATATGCGATGATTACACTGTAAGTTTTCCTGAAGAAAAAAATGTTGCACTAGGCTTAAGAGAAACTCTGCATTTGGAG
>NW_023476550.1:436-2996 GCF_013731165.1 Rhagoletis pomonella
ACTGTAAAAAAAAAGCTGCCACACAGTTTGTATTTGGGGAGTGTTTGGAAAACCAATCATAGTATGCTATGGATTGCTTGATTTTGTATGGTTACCTCAAAACAATCATGATAGTAAACCATAACAAGCTCTCCCACTGAATATGGCACTTACATTAATCATCAGCCATACAGGTGCCTGATATATCTATGACTGCAATCTGAAATAAATTTTTTAATTTTTTAATGAGAAAAGCCTTCAATTTATAGCCTGATCTGGGGCTGGATTCTGGACACTGAAAATTATGTGCACTCCTAATTTTGCGATTTAGGAATAGTGTTGTCACTTGAGATTATTTTTAAGAATCAAACTTGAAGGTTAAGAAAAAAAAAATCGGGCCTTTAAATAAAAGATTTATGTAGAAGTATATATAAAAAATATTTGTAAAATATGTATGTATCTCTAAGATTAATTCAATTCATATCAAATATTTTTTGTTACTTAAGTAGAGATTATTGTTTAACTTCCACAATTCATTTTCAGATCACACATTTAATCTGCACTTAAATGGCCAATATTGGTTATTTAAATATGAGATATGCAACCCTGTGTTTGTACCAAACAACCAAGATTGATAGGTAGGTTGTTTTATCAATCTTGCCAAAGAACAATCAGCTGTTCAGTACAAAATGTAAACAAACAAGCAAATGCAACAACAATTTCAAGGAGGAAGCAACAGTGCTGCCACTTATTTGGCATATTTAAATAAAGTTGATCTGAAACCCAACGGAAGTTAAATGGCATTTACGCAACAATCCAAAATTAAACGTATGTGCCGTTTAAATATTCATTTGAAATTGGCCCTAATACTATGTTCACGTTAAAATATCAACTCGAGTTTAACTGTTAGAGTTTATGAACATTTGTCAAGTGTAATCATTGGGGTGTTTAAGAAGCTCACGATTTTAATTTGGCATCTGTTTGTTTACTTTTTCTCATTCACATTTAGCCTGTTCCCGTACTCAAGGATTTAAACAGAAATAGTCCGCAGTAGCCTTGTTGCATAATACCAACCATTTGGCCATAAAGAAATAAAAAACGTAGCTAAATAGAACTTTTCATGCTGATTTTAACTATACCAAGATTATTTGGTGCAAATAAAAATTAAAGCCCATAAAAGAAGTTAAAGTTAAACTTTTATATTTTTCTTTTATTTATAATATCTCGGGAACTATTTCACCGATTACAAACTTATTGATGGTAAATTAAAGATAATTTAGGTACGTTTTACGCGACGTATACAATTTTAAATAAACGCCATTTAAAAAAAAATATATTTATATATTTTTTGGTTATTAGGTATTTCTTGCTTAAAACTATAAAGAAAGGAAACAAATTATGCACACCAAGTGAAATACCCCTAATTACCTTTATTTTGACGTCATTTAAAAAAATCAAAACATTTAACTTTAATCATTGATATCTTCTTTCTTTTCAACTTTCGCCAAATAAAATCTTGCAGTACGGGAACAGACTAACGGCAAATTGGTTGCAGGTTTGGATTTTCAAAGACACAAACCAAATGCAATGCAACCCGTTTTGATCGAATTTGGTTTGTGTCTTTGCTAATCAAAACCTGCAACCAATTTGCCGACAATTAGTCTGTTCCCGTACTGCAGGATTTAATCAGAAATAGTCCCAGGTCGTTCCGTCCACACAAGTGTAGAATATCAGTAATCTAGCTATGCAAAAACAAAAATGTGACTCAATAGAACTTTTTGTGCTAATTCCAACCCTACAAAAATTATTTGGCTAAAGAAAAAAATAAAGGACATATCAATGGTTAAAGTTAAATTTTAAAATTTTTTTTAAATATTATTATCTTTTGAACAATATGACCTATTAAAAAACTAATGACGTCAAAATAAAGGTAATTAGGGGATATTTCTCTTGGTGGACATAATTGTTTCCTTTAATTTATATTTTTAAGCCAGAAACATCTAATAATCAAAATATATATATATATTTTTTTTCTTTTTTTAATGGCGTAAAAGGTATTTAAATTATCTTTAAATAAGCATCAATACGTTTGTGATCGGTCAAATAGTTTCCGAGATATTATAAATATAAAAGTTAAACTTGAACCTTTTTTACTGGCTTTAGTTTTTATTTGCGCCAAATAATCTTCATATGGTTGAAATCAGCATGGAAAGTTCTATTTAGCTAATTTTTTTTTATCTCTTTATGGCTAAACGGTTGGTATTCTACACCACGGCTACTTCGGACTATTTCTGTCTAAATGTTGGAGTACGGGGACACGCTAAATGTAAATAAGAAAAAGTTAACAAACAAATGTCAAATTAAACTCTGAGTTTATTAAACACCTCAATGAGTACATTTGACAGTTTTCCATAAACTTAAAACGTTAAACAAAAAGTCTTCACATAATAGATATTTTGCTATGTTACATTTAACCCATTAAAGTCTTAATTATCCCGGAAACTGACTGAGCACCTTAAATAATTTTGACGGCCCTAAAAAGCCCCTTAATATCACCTAATTCCTCAGCAATATATATCTG
>NW_023476551.1:0-2996 GCF_013731165.1 Rhagoletis pomonella
AAAGTTACTTCAAAACTGCCATAGAAAAAAAGCGAAGATAGCAAGTGACACTCGCTGGCTGCTGCCGAAATTGTCCTTTTGCCCATTTGGTGGCAGCAGTACAACGATGGATTATCTTAATGTTGTCCGCTCACTATCCGGCCATTAATATCGACTGACTGCCGGCCAGTTTGGTGCGATTATGCTGTTCTTGGCTTTCGCCTTGCGCTTTTTATCCAATTCCAAGCGCCATTTTCTTACGTAGATACGAGCAGATACATAGCTACATACATATGTGCTCTTAGCCAGCACGGCAACCTTTCATTACTTCCTGCATTGCATAAATCACGTAGTTCATATGCCATACAATTTGGCTGTGCTTTTGCATTTTGATGGTTTTTTTGGGAGGGGGTTCCATTGTCGTAGCGCGCGCTTAATCCTGCGCTGTATCCTCTAGGCGGTCAGCGGTAAATTTTCGTATGAGCATATAAATTGCTCAGAAGAAGGTGCATAAAATCATACGAAATTAGCTGCTCTCTGTGTTAAGTATAGCCAAAAAAATGTGAGTCCGTGTGAATGTGCGACATACTTAGCGTCGTTAATGTAGTCGAGGTGCGGTCCATCAGCTTCATAAGCACACTTGTGAGACACCTTTGCTGGCTGTCTTTCGGTCATAAATTAAGTAAAGTACACGAATAGCAGCGAAAGTACTTACATACATAAGCAGTTTTTTGCATGCAGGTGGAACAAATTTTAAAAGCTTAAAAATGCAAAATCTTGATTGTGATTTAATGACGGTGTAAAGATGTTCAATGTTAAATGGTTTAAAGGCGAACGAGTACGCGATGTGTGAAGCGTTGCAATGATGGCTCTGTCAAGGGCAAACGTAGGTAAAAATATTTGGTTGGTGTCTCTGCATATATTTGCCATACATCTGCATTTTGTTGCCATATCCGGAGAGAGTAAAAAAGTAGGTGTGTGGAATATCTCGATCTCGATCTTCGAAGTGGTTATTACCAAAGCTAGCAAATCTAAGCAAACGCTTGAGAAAGCTCACTGCGCATACATATTTCTGGCAGTTTTATTGGTTTGGGCATATATTTGACATACGCGCCTTTTTCGCAGACGTATATGGCATGTTTCGGGGAAAAATAAACGGCAGCTGAGAAGAAATGCAGGTAAATATATATGGACTTCCAATGAGACTTCAAGTATTTGATCGCACACAGCAGTTGGATGATGAAGCTGCAGAAGCCAAGTTGAAAAGCTGTTTGGAATTGAAGAAATCTGAGCAAACTTGGCGTTTATTAAGACAAATTTCGTTGTTTGATACTCGCAGTAGGTGTAACATAGCTTCCAATGAAGGGTTTGGCCGCTGGTTGATGTCCTCGTGAAGACAAAAGCTGACATCACCGCCATCGAAGAAATGCGATGGACGGGGCAAGGCTAGAAACATGTGGTTCCTTGCGAAGCCTATTACCGCTTAAAGGAGCACAATTTCGGTCTGTGGTGGGAGAGAGACTCCGTCGCCGGTGGACGAACGTCTAGCCACAATCCGCGTCAAAGCGAAATTCTTCAACATATGACAGCTGTCGATCATGTTGTGCTAGACCGAAGGCTCGCATCCAGTGCCGTAGACGTACATACGTACACTTCGTATGCGCCAAACATCGACTCGTACCATTATCTTATTGCAGCCAAGATACACACCCGCCTCTGCGAAAAAAAGTGCGACCAACAATGCAAGGAAAGCTCAACGTCGAAAAGTTCAGATGGCCAACTTATTCGCCACTCGACTCCCACACCTGCTCAATCTTCAACAAACCGACATTCGCGAGCAGTGGAACCACCTTTCCGAAGAAGAAGTTGGATTTCAGCGTGCCTGAAGGTACAACTGGTACGATGAGGAGTGTCAAGAAGCTCTAGAGAAAAAAGATGCCACCTATAGGGCCATACTGAGATCGGGCGCAACGCGAGTTATGTGGGACCGGTATAGGGAACTGAAGAGGTAAGCGGATGTATTTTCCGTAAAAAGAAAAGAGAGGCCGAAATACGTGAGTGCGAAAAGCTAGATATGCTGACCGACAGGAAAAACGCCTGAAAATTTTACCAGAGAGTTGGGCGACTTACAGAAGGTTGCAAGACCCGGGCGAACTCCTGTAAGACCAACCATGGCGACCGATGCCCAAAACGTGCTTAAATTACGGAAGGGACATTTTTCCACCCTACTGAATCTACTCTTCACAGCACTAAAAGTTGTGGAGAAAACGCACCCCAGTCCCAGTCGATGATGACTTCGCATCACGACAATATTTTATAAAACATAAACGAAAAAAATTTATACACATAGGTTTTTTGAAATGTGGCAACTCAAAATAATTTGATGTTAATATGTCAGATACCTTGAAGAAATAATTAAATAAACTAATTTGCTTAGTTAAATTTGACTTTTAAAACTTTCTTTAACTTCTTCCGTTTAACACTCATACTCACTCGATTTAACAACCTAATTGAACTGGAACTTTTAAACAGTATTTTATAAATCAAATTTACTTAAATCTCCATCGTTTGACACCTATATTAAAATTTTTCATTTAAACTGTTAACCAAAATTTTAAATTCCAAACAGGTGGCAGCCCTCTTTAATTTTTTTCCTAAAATATCGCTCTTTTTAACTTCCGTCTTTTGATATTCAAATTGAAATAATTAGTTTAGCTTGTTAAGAAAGTCATTGTGAATTTCTAAACCGATGGCAACCCTCTTCAAACATATTTTCAAAATAAATCTTTCTTATTAATTAAATTGATTTTAAATTTCTCAATAAATGGCAACCCTCGTCAATATAAATATTTTCAAACTAAAGCTTTATTAAACCTTTCGATAGGTAACCATATACAAATATTTAATTCCACTTGTTAATTAAATTGAGTTTGAATTTATAAGCTGGTGGCAACCATTTTCAAAAATATATTTATTAAAGCTTTCGATAGATAGCCATATATAAATATTTAATTCCA
>NW_023476552.1:0-2996 GCF_013731165.1 Rhagoletis pomonella
GCATCGAAAGGCTATACCTTATGAATGCATAAGAGCCCTCCAGTAAAATTTAAAGACAGTCTGACAAAGCACTAATTCCGAGCTACATATCTCAGAACTATCTCTGAACTAGTGCAAAGGGAATGCAGAGCGGGACAGTTGAAACTTGCGGTTTAAATGTGCAAATGCTCACTACTTGTACAATACGAAAGTAGCTCAGCGAGAAGACCTCGGACTCAACCAACTTTGGTCGCAAGTTCAAATCGCGGTGGAGGCAGTTGTGAGTTTTTAAATTTAATGAATTCAAATTGTTGCGTGCAGCTTACAATATATATATTTTTTTAAAATAAAATATGTAAAAAATTTTTCTTAAAAAACGAGAGCTACAAATGTTTTCTTTCCAAAACAAATTTTAAAGTTAAAAGCTACAATTAATGGCATAGTAACATATTGGATATCTCAATTCTATCGACTAGGTGTATGGTAGCTATCACTACTCGTTAACAAGGCATCATCCTCAAAGAGTTTTATTTTACAATGTTTGAAAGAACTTTTAATATCGTTTATATAGGTGAGCACTGTGTTAAGCCGATGTCTACGGCTATCTTTCTAGACATCTTGGAATTAACTATTGTTTGTTGCCTACGATTACAAAGAACGCTTCTAAACCAGTCAAATTCAGTGTTCTTTATGCCAATGCATTTTAGTTTATCCAACATTCAGACCCTATCAATTGTTGCAAATGCTCTTAAGATCTCTCTCCATTGAGATAGGACCAGATTCAACGCAGTCTCACAAGAATGTGTAGCTCTGAATCCAGAATCATCTTTTATAAGTATTTTATCGGATACCACATAGTACTGTAGCTCGTTTTTCAAAGCGGTTTCTATCATTTTTTCGAAACTAGGGAGAGATTGATGGTCCTAAGGTAGTCAGTTTTACCGTTTTTTTAGCTCTTAAGGGGCACTATTGACGAAATTTACCATTCTTCCGGTACTGATCCTGTTTGGAGATATATTTATTAGTAAGGCATAGAAATAGCCCATATAATCAGCAAAGTCCTTAATAACACTTTCAGATAGTAGGTTGTTTCCCCCAATTTTCCGCTTAAATATTTTGGCAATTTGAAGAATGTCTTCCGTTGAGACCTCTTCAAATTTTAGCGTATTTGTGGAAGTTCGTTGCTCGAAATAGTCACATTTTTATATTGTTTATATAATGCTTCAATCCGTTCTAAGTCAAACCATGTTATTAGGACACACACATGTAAACACATTCTTGAATTGAATTGAAACTTTTAACCGTGCCACCATAAATCGCATTTTGAATACGAGTTAAGAGTTGTTGAATCGTGTTAAAAGTGCATATAAAGACGGGATTAGTCCACACGGTTTTTTCGTGCAACTCTGTATAAAGTAAAACACATAAATACTTCTTGAAATTACATTTAGGCTAAGCTTTGTTATAAAATTAATAGCTAATAACCTTTTTCATGGCTGTTTGAGTTATTAATTATTTTTGGCATACGTAAAGAATACCGACCCTTGAGCTAGAGAAAAGAGAAAACGTGGATGAAAATATGGTGCACCCCTTTCTGCTGAGTTTAATGGTAAACTTTTTTTTTTGTGCAAATTGACAGGGGCCGCGCCAGGGGGGGCTAAACGTGGAATTTCCAACATTTTCAAAAGCTTATATTTTGAAAACTATTGAACCGATTTTAAAAATATGAACACAGTTGGAAAGGTAATTGAAGGACCTTCCATTCAATATATACAGTGGCGAGCATTAATGGTTGAATGTTTGCCACATTTGTACTTATGTGCCCAAACAATTTTTTATATTAACGCAATTTCAACCAAACTTTTTTTGTTTTATAAAGCATTTATTCTGTTAACAGAAACATAAACAAATTTTATTCAAACTTAAATATAAAACTTTCTAAGGCGAAAAACTTAAAGTAACTTTATTCATCCAATTTTGCACGTGAGAGAAATAACGAGTATTAACATTTTGTCCATAATCCCTTATTCTTCAGGGCACTTTTAATGGGTTTTGGCATGCTTTCCACTAGTTTTTCTATGGTCTGGTTCGGTATTTTTGCCCATTCTTCCTGAACTCTAACCCAAAGTTCGTCCATATTTTTGGGGGCCCTCTCATATACCGCCAACCTTTTTTTTTAAATTGCCCATAAATTTTCGATTGGGTTGAGATCGGGGCTTTGAGCAGGCCACTTCAGGACTTTAAAACGTTGGTCAGATAACCAATTTTGCACGATTTTCGCTGTGTGTTTGGGGTCCCCGTCTTGTTGGAATAAGACCTCATCTTCAGGATATGCGCTCATCTCGACGAAATCAGGCAAATTTGTTCTTAAAATATGAAGATAATCTTCCTTTTTCATTATGCCATTGATTTTTGTTAATGGGCCAACATGCCACCAAGTAAAACAGCCCCATACCATTATGATGCTTTTGAAGCGTTTCTTGTGGACGGTGCCAGTAGTATTGTTTTCCATCTGACTGGAAGCGATTTATTTTTATTTCGTCTGACCATATCACTCGTTTCCAGTCATCAACGCTCCAATTTTTGCAATCGTTACAAAATTTCAACCGTGCTTTTAAATTTTTGTCAGACAAAGCCCGTTTTTTTTCTTGACTGATGAGATCAAACCGATTCGTTGAAGAGCTCTACGAGCCGTCCACTCACTTACTACTTTGTTTATTTCCTCCGCAGCTAATTTTGATGTTATGATGTTATTACGCCTCATTAACCGTTCCATACAGCGAGCATCTCCGTCAGAGAGTAACCTACGACGCCCTCTAACACTCGATGTAGGCAGCAAACCCCGTCTTTTTTGAACACATAAGACTGTACTGTGGCATATTTTACATCTCTTAGCGATTTCTCGCGCCGAAAGACCATCTTTTGTCAACATCACGATCTTTTTTGCCACGTCTTCTGATATTTACCGCATTTTTAATTTTATGTTTTTAATTTCGTAGTTACGTACGCTTTGATCG
>NW_023476553.1:0-2994 GCF_013731165.1 Rhagoletis pomonella
AAATCGAGATTCCTGTTTGGACCGACAAAAGAAGGTCAAGCAAATCAATGGAAACATTTTGGGGCCTTTGAAAGTCTTTCAGCACTTCTCTTTCCTTTCCTTTTGGTTTCGTGGTGCTGTCCCCTACATTAATATTTTTTTTTTCTTCTTTAGTTTACTAAACCCGATTAAGATCTAGTAAAGTTTTTCGCCCTACAAAGCCGAGCAAATTAATGTTTACTTCCAAAAGCATAAAGTTGGTATTGTCCATGTAAACTTTCTGGCCGTATCGCTTAGCTCACAGAATCAGCTCGATTGAAGCTTATTAAATGGTATTACTAATAATGCACAAGAATAACCCAATTAATATTATGCCGCCAATAGATTTTGAGTTGGAGAATTGTGTAACGAAATCCGCTGCAAGGTAAACGCCGAAAATTTCCCCAAAGAACTTCGCACCGAGCTCAATGCCACAATTAAGCGAAGGGGTGCCGGACGGAAGCGAAGAAGATAGGCGGCTGCATATTTATTACATTCAGGCTGTTTGGGCATTAGAAAAAACGAAAAAAATATATGCATCTACGGATTGGAAAGACCAACTGAAGAAAGACTTGTCTTGACTTTCCAATTCTGATCCGCGTCAGTTGGAGGCAAAAACTTCATTAAACTCGGCCAAAATCGTTTATGCAAACTATTAAGAAAGGGTTCATGTGAGATTTTGCTCGGATAGAGGCTGTGGAAGAGACAAAGGTTTTAATTGCTATCTAAAGCGTTGGGTTTCTGCGTGGGAAATAGAGAGCCAGACAGATCCACGCAGACGTTTAAGCTCTGAATCCCTTTGCGAATGAAAACAAAAAGATGGTACCAAGTACTAATGAAATTGGATGTGTAAAGCATTAAGCGATTTAGTTACATACATAAATAGGTCGGGTTATTTTATTCATTTTGACGGAACCAACACATAACTTCTTCATAACCACTTTGGGCATAGTTCAGGACTAATCAGGACATCGAAATGATACCGAACTATTCGCAAATTTGTCGTGTAATGGTTCTAAAAAAGTCGTGAACTTGTCCCGATATAATCTCGAGCAAGCCTTGAAGCGGTTTTTTACTTAGTGTCAGAATGATCTCGGAATGCTCCTGAGCTAGTCGTAAAAGGGTACTGAAGTAGTCCCGAAATGGTCCTAAAATAGTCCTGAAAAGGTCCCAACACGGTACGAAATGACACCGAACTAGTCCTGAAATGGTCCTAAACAGGTCCCGAAATGAACTAAAAAGCTGACTTGTCCCGAAATGATCTCCCAAGTCCCAAAATGGTCTTAAAATAGTTTTAAACTAGTCCCTTAATGATTGCGATCTCTAAATGGCCCGGAAATAGACCCAAAATGGGCCTCACATACTAGTCATAACGTAGTCCCGAAAAGGTCCTGAACAGGTCCCGAAACAGGCCTGAATAATTGCCGAAATGAACCCGAACTAGTCACGAAATGGTCCTAAACTAGTCTTAGAGGCAGACGAGACATTTGTTCAGTGTTTGTTGTGTCGTTTAAAGCACAATTCCACCTATTTTTCTTAAGCCTAATACGAAGTAGGCTCTTTTGGAAATAAAGATCGGTTGTCTTAGGGCTTAGCCACATCCCTGAAGGGTTTTCAACGTGTCACATCCCATCCTAGGTACGGAAAATGACTCTCCCTTATTCCAAAGTCAAATACAAACAGAATATTTATTATCCACCAGTATGGGGAAGACAATCCCCTCACAAAATCCTGCATACACCTATGTATGGCTGTATTTGGCTGCCTTCTAATCTGAAATTGGTCTTACGTACTTCGGTTTGTTGCCAGTTTTCACGGATTTCCATACGGAAATCAGCCAACACTCTATGGAAATGAGAATCCGACTATGTATTCGCTTCCAACTGACAGGACTTACAGCTTTTTGCTTTTAATTATTTTTCTTTTTTTTTTTTAACCTGTTCGCACCTCTTATGCAACTGCTCGCACCGGATGCAAAACATACGGTGAAAAGGTGATAGTGTGTGGTAGTTATTGTCTATGAGTTGTTGCTGTCGCGACACCATTTGGTAAGTGTTAAAACTTTTAATGCCAAAGTTAGTGCGCCAGTTTCCACGTGGATAAGGGCCAGTGACAAAGCTGTGACAACTGCAGCGACTCTCTCATTTTGTATGTAACTACTACTTAGCCACACTATTCCACCACTTTACTGTCTTTCTGTCACCCCCAGCTAGCAAGCACCACTGCCACTACATAGGTACAACTATTGGTCTTTTGCATGCCGCGCATCCCCACCACAACGTGCTGAAATTTGTTCCAACCCACTAAAACACTTTCTTTTTTTTTTTTGTGCCATCTGTCACCGGCTGCTTAAGTACTATTGCAGAATTTCGCACATCACGCGCGCATTTTCGCTCAGACAATATTTTCAAAGCACTACTCCTCGTACTACTTGGTGCGCTTTTCCGTCTCTTCCGTTTGCACCATTAAGTTCAGCGTCTTTTTTAACTGGAAAATTTATAGCGCTGACTTTTCGCCGCTGCAAATGCGTTAGCTACGTTATGCTGCAAAAGCTGCAAATGTCGCCAACTGCTGCTCAAGTAAATATATTCTGTCGCGACAAGTACATAAACAACAACAGCAACAATATCCGCTAGCCATAGCGGATAGAAGACATTTTCGTTGCGTACGAAAAAGGTAACTAAGTGCCGTCTACAAACTCTGCACCTTTCCTCGCCTATTTTTATGTACTTTAGTTCCTTCCGCCCTTTCGCATTTTATGCGTTTAAGTCACTGCAAATGGCTTTGGGGGATAACTGATACTATTGTAAATATGTACACGTACACGCAGACATACATACGTAGTTAGATACATACGTAAGTAGCTATTTACTTATTTGCGAACATGTGAGACATCAGTCACATCCGCGCTACACAGCTCAAAACTCTGCTCTCGAGTCTGAACAACTTCTCGCCACATATTCGCCACTTCACAAT
>NW_023476554.1:0-2994 GCF_013731165.1 Rhagoletis pomonella
TGCACCGGTTATTTGCAAGTTTTAGATAAAGCTTAGGGACTAGAAAGGGTGCATTATCATGCTAACGCAGTATTAGCTCAGTTAACTATTTATTGATTGAACAAAAAAATTATTTTTTTCGCTTTTATGAGTTAACTGAGTATGTAGTAAAATACCACAAAAATTCTAATTAAGGGTAGTTGACCTATATACTGGTATAATTATACTCATACTAACAAGTATTTTATTCAATAAGTATAAATTTGGTGCATTACTATGTAGAACATTAAGAGTGAACTCACCTGCAACCGACATCCATGCATTTACTGCTCCAATTAAGTTATTCATTTACGTTTAAGCTATTTTTAGATACACCAGTTTATATGTATGGTATTTATGTGCATATGTATGTATGCGTGGTGTTTATTCTCCTTATCCTTATTATCTTGATATTATGTTATATTCACACTCACATAAATGCTTCACACGTACGTTAATTTGTATGTGTATGTAAGTATGTATGTATTTATATGCATATATGTATGTACAATGGAAGCTACAATTCACTTAAGCGTGCAACTAATGCGACTATGCACTAATTACAGCTATATTTCACCTAATTAAATATTTTAATTTTATGCTGCACTAAAGTAATTTTTATAATTTCGTATGGAATAGAATTGCAAAAATTATGAATAAAGAATGTGAAAGTATATTAAAGAGAAAACGCGAAATACTTTTTAATGGTTTAATAAAGTTTTTGAACGAATAGTTTGGCAGTTTCGAAACAGTTGTTAATTTTGCTTTTTGTTTATTTGATACTGCATGATTTTATATGGAATTGAACTCTAAAAATTATGAATAAAGAAAAGTAATGGAAATTGAAGTGAAAAATCGTAAAAATATGGAAGAGAATTAATACAAATTTTGACGGAATATTTTTGCAATTTCGAAATTTTAATTTTTTGTTTTTGTTATTTTATGGCCTTATAACAATTATATTCAATAATTTTTATTGAGCTTAAGGCCGTTTTTAATGAAAAACTAATTGGTTTTCAAATTATTGTTGCTTTTCCACAATAAGTTTTTCATTAAAAACGGCCTCAAGCTCCATAAAAGTTGTTGAATATTTTTATTTTTTTGTTTTCATTTAGACCAAATTCAAAATTTATTTTTCCTTGCTAGTTGATAATTTTATTTGATGACTTTGCAATTCGCAGCTGGAAAATTTCATTAGTAAACAGAATGCAATGCCTCAGTGAGACTGAACTTTATTGCTTTGCTTGTTTTTGCAATGCTCACGTTTTGGATGAATTGTTGTTGTTTCTTTATTTTATTTACTTCTGTAGCGTCAACGCTGCTTCAACAGTCTCACTAGTTGTTGTTGCTGCTGCTGTCAAAGCTATTGCAACAATGAAAGAGAGCAAGAGCAGCTACATATAAAATTTTCCAGTTCAATGACAGTTGGCATAAATGAGATACAGAATAATAAGATAAAATAAAAAATATTTTACAAAAATAAAGCGATAAATCTTTAAGGTAGCCGCGAGTAAACAAATTTTTCCTGCATTTTCTTCAAAAGCTTTTGCCCTTGCCGTGGCGGTTTATTTATATAGTACACATATTCTTGCTGCAGTTGCTTAAAATACTACAGCTCATTTTATATTTCCCAATATGCAAATGTATATATAAATATTTTTTTTTTTACAATTTTAAATGCTAATTTTTCTGCCTCTCAAAAATTCTACACATATTTTTAGTTAAAGCACCGTTTGAACGTTTGAAAAATTCCACATCCGTCGACACGTCCACTTCGCCCTGTGACTCGAACTTGAATGATTGAGCGTCGTACGGTGGCCACAGTCTGGTCATTGTATGGCATACTATATGCATACTTATGTGCGTTGTGGCTGCAATGAAAAATTCTACTTCCTTCTTGAACGGCGAGAAAAACCGACATGCCATCACATTGCACGCCGTAAGTGTGTGTGTGCGTTTGTGTGCTCCATTCGCGCGATTGCGAGTGTATCCATAAAGTTTATATTCCACTCACACGCATCACCCTCTGCTCTTGCTGACCTCTTACCCAAAAAAGCTTCTTTGAATTTTACTTGCACTCTCCAGTCAGTAGACGGAGAAGAGCTGCTACCTCCAATTTCCAGTAACACTCACTCATTTAGTTAGTTACTTTGCTCACAAATACATGCGTGGGCCGTCGAAAGCTTTGCCGCTTTTCCGCCTTGCCGCTAATACAAATCCGTCTTTTATATATTTTTTTCTATGAGCGCTATTTGTGCAGCATGTTGTTAGTCACAGCTGATTTGGGCTGCTAGTGTTTTTGTTATTGCTATTTTTTATTTATTTTTGTTTGATATATGTAATTTCTCAATCGAAGAGCGCAAAAGTTAGAAGCATGAACGGATACGTGGGAGTATTACATTGGGGTATAGAACATGTCTCAAAATGATTCCACGCGCATTGATGACGTTGGTCTACAGTAGTGTACACAAAATAAGGACGCCGTTGGAAAAATATTAGGGAAATTAGCTTTTGTAAGCAGCTACCACCGCCCGTTTGAATTTCGGTTTAACGTTATTGTTTCAAATGTAACAAAAAAAAAAAAATGAAATAAATTATATCACTGAAAATAAAAAAAATTTATCTAAAGAAGTTGCTTAACATAAAGCTAATACCTACTATAATGACAAATGTGGGGATAAATACGTATATGAATATAAAAAAACGATAGAGAAAAATATAGAGATTGAGAAAGTGGTATAGATAAAGAAAGAGACAGAAAAAAAAAATTTAAGAATGAGATATGTTATGTTGTCTAGTGTTATGTTATCTTATCTTATGTTTCGATAAGTTATGTTATGTTACGTTATGTTACATAATGTTATGTTAAGTTATTCAACTCATTTCCCCGCAACTCACCACAGCTCACTTCAAATTACTCCAACTGCCATCATCTCATCCAAACTAACCTCACATCAACTCCTGTCAGTTCACCTC
>NW_023476555.1:0-2994 GCF_013731165.1 Rhagoletis pomonella
GAGCGACCTCTAAATATATTTTGATTTTAAAATAAAAAAACAGGGGTGTACTTTTTTCGGTATAGAACAATCCTAGGGGATGAGAGCATTAAATTTCCGATTTTATTTTTCTCCCATACACCACCACCTAACCACCCTAATGTCCATGCATACATATATGAACATATAATACGTGGCAATTATTCACCTTTCATTCGCGTGTGTATTGGTATCTGTTTATACTCAGCAATTCCATTAAAAGAGTTGTGCAATCGAAAGCACTACGGCAGAGATGGGCAAACTCACACTATCATACACATGTGCTTGTGTGCGAAGCAGCGAAATCTTGCTCAATTGTACTCGGACTCTACCACATTTGTGATAGAGGTTCTACTTTTTTGCTAAATTACATTTCTACTACATCGACCACCGTAAGCTAAAAAACTATTGTTTTAAATTATTTTGTCTGTAAAATTTCAAATCTTTTTGCTTTCTTTTAACAGAAATTTTAAATAGTCAAAATCTATTTGCATATTAAACCTTTTTTCATACAAAAGAAGCGATTGAAAATCAGTTTTTGATACCTTCGCCTGCAACAAATTTACAAAGAAATAAAGATGCAGCAATTTTTATGTTTTTTTATTTAAAATTATATTATTTAATTTTTGTTTATATTTCACATTACACACGTTGATCTTAATTTTTTGACGCTTTATAGACTAGGAGCAACATCAAAATAAACGTAAATGTTGTTTTTGCTCTAATACTACTATCCGTGATTTAACGCAAATATGTGTCTCCATGGAGTTCGAAGAAGGAATGTCACTTCAAAAACTTGCGTCCGAATACTGTCAATAGCATCAGTCAATCATCAATTATCGTAACACCCGATTTACATAATTCAAGTACTTGAAAGCAATTCTTGCTCATTCTCTTTTGCGTTTTCTATTTGCTTTTACACGTTTCAATTCTGTTGAATTCAAATTTTTGGTTCTATAAATAGGAAGCAACGAAAATGCCAAAAGCAAAGCAAGAAAGTTGAAACGACTTGACGGTACAGACGCATGTGTACTCGTCCCTTTTCTTCTCACCCCCTCTCTTCAACATGCGAGTAGAATTGAATTCAATACTTGAACTGTGTAAAAGCAGTCTAAAATTCACGCAGACGATGATACTATACATACATATGTCGACGTCGCAGCAAGCAGCATTATAAAGCCCAATTACATGTGTTCGGAAATCAAAATATGCCCATCTCTGCCCTACGGGTTTCGGGAAAAGAGAAGGACGTAAACAATGAATATTGGAAAGTTTCTGGTGCAATGAATTTGGAATTTACTTAATCGTATTGCATTCAGATCAATTGCGGAGAATATGGATGCATATCCATAAATAACTGCATGCTTGTTTGAACACTGAAAGATATGAAAATATTTATGTAAAGAGCATGGTAAGAGGACGAGCGGCGGGCAAAGCCAAGTGTGGATAGAAGCCATGCCACAAAATGGTCAACGATAAAAATCTACAAGTAACTAATAGTGCTGTGGTAAGAAACTTGCCCATTGAAAAGATCATAATGACTAACAGTTTATTCCTACTGAGTATCAAAACTTGTAAAATTTCTTAAATATGCTCATAGGTTTGATATTTCTGAACGAACGGCCCTGATAGGGATATTTTAATTTATTGATTCGATTTTTTCCTTTATGAATTGCCAATTCGGTTGTGCTGTATGGTCAGTTAAATTTTGGAAATTTATTCACACCCATATTGCCATTTTCCCTCGCTCTGCGCCCGGAGGCTTACGCTTGCCGACAAAAGGATTGTGAAATGATTCTCTAACAGCAGTGCAGTGAATTCAAGATGTACATAAATAAATATGAAATGCCTTGCAAAATTAATCCACACGTGCGGTAAGTAATTGCATCAAAACATACAGGAAAATAATAGAATGTAATATAAATAAAAGCGAAGTGTGTACGGTACGTAATGAGATTTCGTAATTATGTGTAATTTTATTGTTGAAATATTATTTTTTTCTTAATCAAATGATCTAAGAAGTGCTTGTGAAATGAAGCAAAATAAAATATCTTTCGCCATGTGCAGTAGAGCAAATAAAGTTACCAAAATTTTTTGAGGCACAATGAAAAAGCCATAAAAAAATAGAGAAGACTTAAAGTGCGTTGCGCGTTGTAATTCAAATAATTTGGAAAAGTCTGTAAAAAAAACTATATATATATATGTACATTAGACTGCATCACTAAAAAAAGTTACGGTTTTCCCGCCGGAATTACAAAATCTGTTATATTTGAAGACTTCCACCAAAATATTAAGATTTACGAGAGCTGGACCGATTTGAAAATACCTCCTAAAATGGAGTTTTTAAAGTATTTTTTAAAAAAAAAAATCCTCTCGGATGGCAAAATAGCTTAAGCTTAAAAAATCTCCACAAAAATAGTAAGCAAATTTTTCAACGGAATCATAATAATGAGATTTTTGATGTTATTTTTTTAATTTTTCAAAGATTGGTTTAAGAGAAACTTGAATAACTGGGCCAAAAATATGCCGATTTAGACTTATGAGGTATCAGTGGGAAGATATCTTCTCACCCTTTTTATTACATGCATATGACATATTTTTTTTTTTTTAATTTCACATATAGCATAATTTTAAATTGAGCATATTTTCTATTTCCTTCATTTTTGTTATTGCGGACTTCCCTTTTTCACTTCTCTTTGGCTTCGTTGACGGCACCGGCCATATCCGTCTACGCAAACTACATAGATATGCACATGTAGGAGATGATTTACATTTATTTGTCGAATGCGGCATCCTATGCTGTTTTGTTAGATTTTTGCTAAAAAGGATGCAACGCAAGCGGGCGTTGTTTAAAAGAGGAAAATTTAAATTTAAGGAAGTTGGGAGGTAAAAAAACTTACATATGCACAAAGGACTATTTCACATATGTATATCGATGGTCCTGTGCAATAACGATACACTTTAAAATTCCAAAAA
>NW_023476556.1:0-2993 GCF_013731165.1 Rhagoletis pomonella
TGAATCTTTGACTATTTTATCCTTTCGAGTTTCTAACTCATAAAACTTTAATCTGTATAGTTGTAGTAACATTGAACCACAAGATGCATTTTGAAGTTTTCTGGCAGCATTTTCATTCGATTTTCGCGAAGAAAAGCCTTGAATGTACTAAATGTGCGCTCGACGTAAGGTGATACGTCGGATATGGAACGGCGATACAAGTGGAGCCCAATTTAAATATGGAACGTTTGAAACGTTCATATTATCACGATTAAGGGCGTTTTCCGCGCCCTTTACAATTTTATCCACACCCCTTATTGTCTCTAAGCCTACGTTAGCTGAGAAAACGGCTTTGAATTTTTCCAACACCAGTTTGGCAAGAGGTCCCTGCGCTTCTATAAGCCGCATGGGCATGTGTATATTTTTTAATCTTAAAAAAAAAAAATTGTAAATGCTATAATCACTTTTTTAAAGGTAGAAAAGGCAAAAAAGGCAAATATCTTAAAAATGGCAAAAAAAGGCAACATCAAATGTGTATATATGGAATCAGAGAAAGCTAAATCGTGGACATTCTTAATCGAATATACTCTATCTCTTTAGCAGAAAAAAAGGCAATTTCCATAAAATCCGTTCCCTGATAATCACTTTTGAACGCAACTGTTTCACAATGAATGTCGTAAAATAAAATGTGCACTATCACAAACTGACAAGTTCCGACTGAGATACTCCGTCAAAGCGGCGTCATAAGTTCGGAGTAGGGGTTGCCTATTGTTCCGCAACTATTCAACTGTGGCAGGTAGTATTATTTTGTTCCTACGACAAGTTTAAAAAAATAGACTTATGTCCGCCTAGATCGATCAAATACCCCTATGTGCGGTGGCTGGTTGAGCTATTGTAATAGCCTATATACCTTATAAGGTATATACATTAGGGCGGGTCGAAAATCTAATTTTTTTCAAACCCCTTGGTAATAGTGAAAATATATTGTATCATGAAGTCAACAACAAGCCTGCAAACTATTAGTCTTTTATTTTAATTGTACGAGCCCACGCATCGACCGCCAAGTGACCCACAGTACACTAGTCGAATAAGACCAATTCTTGTTGAAAATTCTGATAATTAGATAATTGCAAATATAGGAAAATGACAAAAAAATTGGTTTAACACTTTTTTTTATTTTAAAATAATTTGTTTATAATCTGAACGGTTTTCATAATATTATTATCATAAATCAGTAACAGTAAGTCTCGCCTTCAAGTTGGTAATTATTACGTACCGAGCGAGTAACATTTACCAAAGTTATATCGAAAAACTTAAGAGGATCTGAGGTTTTTTCTAAAAAAATTTCTCTTTAATTGTATAAATAACGTTTAAATGAAAGAACCGGATTACAGAAAAATGTGCCAGGGAGTGACTCTTTTCTTTCAAGCTGAATGCAAAGCAATATCGTCCAATTGGAGAGTCCTCAAAGGATTTCCCAGGATATGTTAAAGACAGTCACTGTTTCACACAATGGAATTAACTAAAATATTTATTTGTTTGTTATTTTTGGCCTTATAACAATTATATTCAACAAACAAATAACTTAAGGACGAGCACACCTAATAGTTAAACATTGTTAACCGAGAATTAATAACGAAAACCAACAACCACGTGATCAAGTGTTCATTGCAGCGGAATAGCTGCGCTTGATTGTAGTTGGCTCACATGATAAAAGTGGAAAAAGCAACAACAGTTTATAAGGCGAACTTAGCACAGTGCGTAGGCAACTGGCTGAGTCAGCTGGGGTCGTCGGTTCGAATACCGCTCAAGAAGTCTGATGAGGAGATGTGGTGATCTCCGAAATAGCTATCCCTTCTACCATTTATAAATTATTGTTAATTTTTCCACAATAGTTTTCATTAAGAAACGGCCTCAAGCTCAATACAGTTGTTGGACTAAAATATTTAAGTATATCTAAAAACTTATGGCACGTCCCTTACCTCCATATAACGGCAAATTTAGAAACCGCGAAAAATATGCTTCTTCGTTGACTAATGAAACCATTCCGCACTAATTTTCAAGACTGCATAAATGGACTTAAAATGGGCGTTTCTCACCCTAATTATATTATGTTAATGTATGTAAATACTTATATGCTTGAAACTACTACATATAAACTTATCAAACAATTCCTCATCTTTGACAATACATGTTTACTTCATTCACCATGATCTTGAAAACTGACCAAATTGGCGTGACCAAGTCCATGGTCCTTTTAATATTATATAAACATCCGAAAACAATCTCGCCTCACTTTTTTGTATTTTTCACTTGTTTGCTGAAGTAACGAAGAATTGAAAATTCATAAGGGAAAATTATAGTTTTTTAAAAGTTTTATCTTAATATCATAAAAACTTGTAGACTTATTGAAAAATGATAAATGAACGTGAGGTACAATAACATATTTATGACAACCAGCTGATGAAATTTTGCCGACATCAGCATTGCCAACTTTGCTATTTTCATTTAAATGAACCTTTTGTTATTATTCAATTGCCATTGGGCCGTATGAATAAAAACTAAGCAATTGCTTTTTCTTAAAATTTCATACCTTTTACTTCAATTTTGTTTGAATAAATTGAGTAAAAAGATCTGAAACAAGGCACATTAAACAGGTAGTATCAGTAGAGCAAAAACAACATTTGCGTGTATTTTGTTGTTGCTTCTGGCATCGAAAGTGTCAAAAACTGTTCTGAATTTTTTCTTCTAAATCAAAGCGTGCCATGTGAAATACAAAAAAATTATAAAAAATAAAAAATTGAAATTGGAAAAAATAAAAATTGATGCAACTTTCTTTCCTAGTAAATTTGTTTGCTTCTCGAAGCATTGATCCATCCTTTGCAAGGCCCGGTAATCAGCGGTTGTGCTGCTGAGTTGGGCGAACGTTCCAAAAGCTGCTATTCAATCGCTTGTTTTGTATGGAAAAAGGTTTCACATGCAAATGGATTTTAACAATTCAGAATTTTTGTGAG
>NW_023476557.1:0-2993 GCF_013731165.1 Rhagoletis pomonella
AGGGGATGCAGAACGAACTAGATCTCATCTGTCGAATTTGGAACTGGTTCGGAACTATAGAAAAAGGGATGCAAAACGAACTAGATCTTATCTGTCGAATTTAGAACTGGTTCGGAACTAGAGCCAAAAGGATGCAACGGGGGACAATTGACACTTCCTAGGACATCGCGATGTTAAATTCGCCAGTCGCTAGCATGCAAAAGAGAATTAACGCGTACTAGTCATAGTTCCAAACGCACTAGAACCGTACCAGTTCCGCACTAGTTCGTTTCCCTACAGGGATATAGTTATATTAAAAAAATAATATAGTTATATTATAAAACTACTATTTTTAAATTAACAACCACAGGAATTCATAAATATGATTGCGTATATCCCACGCTAATAAATGCATGTGCATGCGCATTCTTTTATCAACGATACACAACCGCAATAAAACTATTTGATGTGTACACAACTGCCCATGATAAAAAATATAGTAAGGTAGAACCGCTGAGAGTCACTTTTAAAATTCTTGACGTTTCCAAACAATTTAATTTTTAAATTTACTCACAAACTCACACACACATTTTCATTTTCAATCTCAAGCAACAACAATTTCGAACAATTTCAATTTTTTATTTTCACTTTTATATGATTTTAAAATGTTGGCAAACTTCAAAAAAAAATCATGGCCGACAAATTGAGAGAACGGTTATACCTTGCTATGTTTTTATCATGCAACTGCCTACAATCCACTTTTCTATCAAAACCGAAACATATAAAAAGAAAAGTCATCAAGTAAAAATTATTCAGAAAGAAAATTTAAACCAATGAGTGACTATTTATTATGTTATGATATCACATATGTATTTAATAATTTCTCCAATTCCGCTGCTAACATTTTTTTAAACAAATCTCAAATACGTTCAATTTTATAATGATAGAAAATGTATATGTGTTTTATCGTTTTGATTAGAAATTTTTTTTATTGAATGTATTAATCTCATATATAAAATTTTTTAAATCAATATTTTCCTTATTTTCTCCATTATAATAGCGATTATATAAATTTATTAATTTCACAACATTTTTATGTTGTCTTTCTGTGATATAGCAATTACATGTATCAGGTCCTGATTTAGCATTATTATTTTTCCAAGGACAGATCGTATAATGTTTTCCATATATAGATTTTATCCAAGACCCATTTTCCATCTGTTTAGTTAACATACATCCATTTTGTATAATGCTTCTATGATGGTCTAATATACGTTCAAAATTCCTTTCTAGAAATTCTTCAATTTCATTACTTTTCATTTTGTCCTATTTAAATATTCGCTAAAAAATAAGAACTACTTCAATCAGCTTTAAATTTGAACTAAATTCTTTTATTTCATCATATCGCTATATATGTATAAGATATCGCTACTTACATGTAGATGTTTCCAAAAGTTGCAAAATTTCTATAAAAAGGTTAAGCGATATTATAATCAAAAGAAAGGTAAATCGATATTTCTAGCTGGACGTAAGACTTAATAATTTTCCCAGAATATAAAAAGATTTATTCCTTGAATAGGATCAGTTAATAGAGTCGCACTAAATTATCCGCATATATTTAGCATCGACATCGACATCCAGATTCTTTATTAATTTCAGATGAACTCCTTTTTATAGTTTAATTTTTTTTTTTTCATTCGAACACTCCTGTATTGTTTTGTTCCTTTATGGCATTATTCTTTTCTGTTCAAATTTATTAGGTGAAATCGCAAAAAGTTTCTATTTTGCATTACAATATGAAATTATTTAACAAAAAAGTTATACGTAGCTTTCCCTGGTGTTTGTGTTAAATGTATATGAATTTCTTACCTTCTTCTTTCTTAACAGCCATGTGAAAATTTACCACCGTATAATACTGTTTATTTTAGTGAATCGGGTAAACTGTTTCGGGCTCTTATGCATATTTATGTATGTATATAAGTATGTACATATTTGATACATATTCTCCCACACACATGTGTAGGTACAAAATATTGCATAGCAGTTTTTGGATTAGTAACATATTTTTTGTAAAGCTGATGCCAGATGAAACTTTGTGGCTTTGCGTGACATTTACAACTTTGTCAAGCATGCCATTCACAAACTTGTCAAGCGCGAGACGCAAAAGGTATGCCACAATGAACGTCAAGAAAACAATTTTGTTCTGTTTTTTACTCATCAAAATTGCTGTGGATTTTATATATTTAGCTTTCAAATGTAATTTAATTTTATGTTTTTGCATGAAAACTCGAACTTGGGCAAAACAAAATAAATATTAAACCGGCTGATTGTCAACGCGCGCAAAAAGCTGGGAGTTGGCCATCTTTTCGCTTCGCGCTGCAGCTGCAACGAGCTATGTGGTATGCTTTGCGCATTTTCATACAATTCATCTCATCTGTCAAAAAAGTGGAATCGGTCGGACTCATTTCTTTAAATACAAATATTTTGCTGCTACTTAGATTTCGGATAAACTCAACTGGGATAATATTTAACTTAAAAGCCTTTGTCCACTCCGTCGTAAACTGATTTGAAGTAATCATCATTATCATTACTTTTTCGTATGACTTCGTAACTTTTCTAACTAAGTCCAAAAGCCATCCTACAGTAAACACTTTAATTGGAAATAAGCAGTTGTTTTGACATAGAAATTTGCTAAGACCGCGAAATCTCATTAGGGTATTTCGTAGGAGCAATTTTCTAAGAAAAATTTTCTATCTTATTATACATCTAAATGGGTTTATTTTGTCAATTGTAACCATAAAAACAGGAATACATCTTTTAATATTCTGGGAAAATTATTAAGTCTTACGTCCAGCTAGAGCAGAGGTTCCCAAACTTTTTTTCTCTCGTAGACCCCTTTCAAAAATTTACTGGTCTCGGTGGACCCCCTGCTGATACATTTCTAAATATTCCCAAAGCCCGTAAAAAAATTAAATGTGAAAATTAGATCTAACAATGTAAATTTGCATCGTGGG
>NW_023476558.1:0-2541 GCF_013731165.1 Rhagoletis pomonella
TATCTTTTAGTAACCTACAAGATTTATTGAAAGCCATGAAACAATGTTTAAATCCGAATGTTGTTAACGGGCTGCTATGCGAACTCTCTACTTTGGCACTAATCCAAAACGAGCTTACCACATCTTTTCCAGGGGTAAAGTTCCGCCACACTACAAAGCAGGTTATCGACGTTTTTAATAAGGAGGACCAAAGAGAAATCCTCCAAACCGAACATAGTCGTGCACATAGATCCTGCCGCGAAAATGAGCAGCAAGTCCTGGAAAATTACTACTTCCCTGACTTAAGAAAAATCCTAAAAGAAATAGTTTCAAATTGCAAAATATGTCATGAAGCAAAATACCAACGACGTCCCCCAAACCCCGAAATAGGATCAACCCCCATACCTTCATACCCAGGGGAAATCCTTCACGTTGACATTTATTCAACAGACAAAACACATTTTTTCACAACAATAGATAAATTCTCAAAATTTGCAATGGTTTTTCCAATAAAATCCAGAGCCATAGTGGATATTAAGGAACCAATCTACGAACTCCTCAACTTTTACAAAAACACTAAATTTCTGGTTTGCGATAACGAGAGGTCACTGAATTCAGAAACTATTAGAGCAATCTTAAAAAACCACTTCGGGGTCACGATCTACACCACGCCACCGGCTCACAGTACGACGAACGGCCAGGTGGAGAGGTTCCACAGTACACTTACGGAAATTGCACGCTGCCAAAAGCTCGAGACTTGCATTTCCGACACGGTCGAATTAATTCTGCTAGCAACGGCTAAGTACACCCGCACCGTCCATTCCGTGACAAACAGGAAACCTACAGATATCATCCATGCAGCGCCAGACGAACTGGTTAACGAAATAAAGAATTTACTTATACAAACCCAACAAAATGACTTAAAAAGACACAATATAAAGAGACGAACAAGACAATATAAACCAGGGGAAAAGGTTTTTGTGAAGACGAATAAGAGAATAGGAAACAAATTCACTAAACTTTACACCAAAAAAACAGTCCAGAGCGATTTAGGTACCTTTGTTTTAATCGACGGACGTAAAGTTCACAAAACCAACTTAAAACACTGAAATTTTTCCTTCCTTCTTAGGGTAACTTTGCTCTTGACAATAGATCATTGGGCCAATGCGAGGATATTCAATTATACCAGCTCCAACTACATCCCAATAACAACAGGGAAAGTGATCCTCCACGAACACTATGAGTTTCTACTCCACAAGACAAACTTGACAGAACTCGGAGCGATAGCGGAAGAGACGGACGCAATATTGGAGCAATTTCCACTTTCTCACGCCAGGCAACTTCTCCGAAACGACGCTAACGAAATATTAAAACTACTAGACGCGGTCAGAATACATCACCGGCATGCCCGAGGCATTAATATCTTAGGGACTGCATTAAAGTACATAACCGGCACCCCAGACTTTGATGACTTCCAAACAATTGAGACCACAGCCGAAGCCCTAATAGAAGCAAATGAACAGCAGGCAATGATTAATTCAGTTACACAAGGGAAAATTAACGAACTGACAGTGACAGTTAATAAACTTTTAGCACAGGCAAAACGGACGCAGATCGACACGGGAAATCTCTTTTCTTTAGTCGGTACTAGAAATAGAGCAGTGATAATGGAGGAACTTTTTTGATAACATTCAAAGGCGATATTACAATAAACACCACCACTTATAACAACTGGAATGAAGTAATGCGTTCACATCCCGAAGCGGTTACGTTAACTTCACCGAACATATCGAGTTATTATCACTTCCACACCTACAAAGAATTAATAGGTTCATTCCTTATCTTATTGGACTAAAATCTGAAAAGTGTCAAAATGCCAGAGCGTAAGCAAAATGCGCTCACTAAAAGAGTATAAAAGGAAAGGAACGCAAAAACCCAAATTTTTAGTCCAACGAATGGCAACAACAAAACTAACGTCAAATAAGAATGGAAATGTATGTACAAAACACATTAACACAAGCACAAGCACAATAAACACTTTCTATATCATTTATTTTTTGCCTCCTTCCAATTTCAATTCACTTTTTTTTACTTTTTAGATTATTCTCACTTTTTGCGTATTCTTTAATTTCCGTTAATTTAAATTCAGTTGAGTTTGACACTTTTCAGGATTTTGCCTGAAAAAATTCTTCTGACTAAATCTGACTACTTCGGACTGATGAGCGTCACTCTCACTGAGTGTTGCTCTCTCATTTTTGCTGTCATTTCCGAGTTAAGGAACGCTTTTTGGACTAAATCCGACTACTTCGGACTTTTTCTGACTATTTCTGGGACATAAGGAACGCTCCTAATATGAAAAACCTTAAGCACATAGCACACCTTCGGAACCTTATTGATACTCGCTCAATACAATCAGGAAGCGCCTTGCTCTTAATCCTATTAGCCATAGCTACAAGCATAACAATATTTCTGAGGAGACGGCAAAGAAATATGCGCGGACGCTTTCACTTCAAGAGGGGGAGTAGTTAACACAGGTAACCACTCATCCGGCCAAAACACCGC
>NW_023476558.1:2641-2993 GCF_013731165.1 Rhagoletis pomonella
TCAATACCGCTTTAATAACGCATCCGGCCAAAACACCGCTCCCACCGAATTTGCTGACGGCGCGTCTATAGCTTTGCACGTAACAACAAGCAAAAGTTCAATACTGCTTTAATAACTCATACGGCCATTCTGCCGACGAGACACTTATAGTCTTGCGAGTGGCAACAACAAAACAAATGCAAGACAATAAGCGGAATTGGCCCAGCAATTGCAAGTGCAGAAGTCACGCGGCTAATAACGTACAGTAACTGAAATTAGGGCAAGAGTGTAGGTATTTAGACGCTAGCGTCGCTTTTATGTAGTCAGTTAAGGCCCGTCCACATAGAACTTTGGCGTTGCGTTGGCGTTGGCG
>NW_023476559.1:0-2993 GCF_013731165.1 Rhagoletis pomonella
ATATATGATCAATTTTTTCTGAGAATTGGACCAGGGACCGATCTATTCGAAAAAATCTTATTATGGTCCGATTTGCTTAAAATTCGGTACGTAGGTAGCTTTTTGCCTGGATAAGCTTATAGATTCCTGTTTTCCAATTTTCATGCAATTTCGAATATAAATAGCTTTGAGCAACGACCATATCAAGGGGCGAAGATTTTTTTGCGCCAATCAGAAACAACGGATAATGTCAAAATATAATTATAATATATAATAAATCTCAACTGATATATATTTTTAAAGCCGTTTTTTAGTTTTCGCAAGGCTCGAGAGCGGCTAAAAAAAAATCTATATGTAAAGGGGGCGTGGCACTTCCCATAAAAACCGAATTTCTCATGCTACATATCTCGGAAAGTGTGCATGGTAGAGTTCTGGAACTTGGTATGGAGATATACGAAATCAATCGCATACCCTTGGAGAAAAATTTAAGCTATTGTAAAAAGGGGTGTGGCATCTCCCATACAAACCGAATTTTTCATATTGCTTATCTCTGGAAATTTTATGGTAGAGTTCTGGAACTTTGTATGGAGATGTACGAAATATATCGCATACTCTTGGAGAAAAATTGGAACTATTGGAAAAGGGGGCGTGGCATCTTCCGTACAAACCAAATTTTTCATATGCATATCTCTGGAAGTATACATGTTATAGTTCTGGAACTGGGTACGGAGATATACGCAATCAACTCTTGAGGAAAAATTGGAACTATTGGAAAAGGGGGCGTGGCATCTTCCATAAAAACCGAATTTTTCATACTGCTTATCTTTGGAAGTGTTCATGGTAGAGTTCTGGAACTTGGTATGGAGATATACGTAGTCAATCGCATACACATGAAGAAAGAGGGCAGCTGTTGGAAAGGGGGGCGTGGCCCCTCCCATATAAATCGAATTTGTATACTGAATATCTCTGAAAGTATGCATGGTACAGTACTGGAACTTCATGTGGAGATATGTATGTAGTTGAAATCAAGCCCATACTCATGGAGAAAATTTGGGCTATTTGAAAAGGGGTGTGAGGCCTTCAAACGTACCGACCTATAGCTATCTTTGAATGTATTTTTTAATTCTTCTGTAGGTGTGTTTGTTAGTGCAATCCCCCTAAATGGTTGTACAGATTTTAACGAAACTTTTTGTGTGTTTGAGTGGGTCTCTGGATGGTTTAGTTTCACAATTTAATCCGACAGTTGGCGCTGTATTTGAGTTATTACTAAAAATCTTATTTATGATCCGATTTGGCTAATGTTTTAAATATGTATGCAATACTATAGCAAAAACGTGCTGCCAAGTGGTGCTGAAGTCGAGCTATTACTAAAAATATTAGATCAGATTAAATCGACCTGTTGCACCATTGGGTATATCGAACGCTCCTGCGTTGCGATTGGCCCAATGGATGTGATTTTCCAATATTATTATGCATTTAAACTTTTAAGGTATTTCGTCTGAAATAAGTATATGTATATTGCATTTCTGTAGAAAAATGATTCGCACCCATTTTGAAATTGCCACCAACTATAGTGTAAAGCTTCTAGGACATTCACTATAGAACCGGGTTGTTGCCGCCAGGGAGTGAAGAGGAAAAAATTTATTTCGCTTTGCGAATAACCGTGCTATAAAATGCCGCACAACTGGATAATTTCAAGAACTTCTTCACGGATATAACACTTTCCTTAGGTTATTTAAAGCGGCAAATGACCACCAAACCATAATCTTAGCAGACGAATGTGCCTATGAAAATTGTAAACGTGAATTCTTGGTGAAAATCTTGGACCAAAAAGTTTCAATAAAATTTTGGGCGGGACGAAGTTCGCCGGGTCTGCTAGTATATATATATATATATATATATATATATTAAAGACTTTCCTTTTACGTGGTTTTGGTTCTTGAAAAGGGTTGCCAGATGTTAGAAAATCAAATGCAAATAATCGAGTTCGGAGATGTTTACATAAAATATTTAACCCACCGTCACCACTCAAACTCGAAACTGAATTTTTGGAGGTATTTTCAAACCAGTCCAGCTCACGTAAATCTTATTATTTTTCAGAAATATTTTAGTAGAAGTCTTAAAATGTACAAGGTTTAGTAATCCCGCAGGAAAAACCGCCGTTTTTTTGTACATTGTACAGTAGTCGAAAAAATGATAGTCGCACCAAACTTTCACAAGTTATAAAATATTATATTTGTTGTTAGTGTCACACGATTGGATATTTGCCAAAATTTGGTGCAAATCGTATCCCAATTGTGTGAATACCCAAATATTTTTCTTTATCCCAATCAAGAAAATTAGTTTGTTGAAATTTTTCAATAGAAGATCGCTGTATTGTACAAATCTTTTAACCACAAAAAACAATTTCCCATTTTTTTATTTTGTTCCAATAGCCCATTATAAAAATATACCAATCTGTACAAATGTAACAATCGAGTGCCACTGCCTTAAAAATTTATGCAATTTAAAAATGATTCAACAAATTTTCGTAAAAATTTCGAGTTTTTTAATTAGATTCTGAGTATGCAGTTTTGTTGCCCATTGAATTCCAGTAGAATACAGTATAAGTTTCAAATGGCTCGAAATTTGTACGAAGGTTTGTGTACTACACTTGCAAAGTGCACTATGTAAAATTTTTTCGATTTTTAGTTTTTGGTGGATTACGTACCAGTATTTAAAGTAGGTTCATGTCCACTAACAACACAGTGCAAAATCTTTTTATATTCTGAAAAAATAGCATAAAATGTTAACTCTTCTTCCAAAGGTCGCTATCATACTTATTTATAAACTTTCAAAAGTATCCATATTCTGATGAACCTAGAAAACTGCTTTAGGTCGAAATTTAGGTTAATGTTATCTTATGTCATGGTATGTTATGTTATAATTTTATAAGGCTCTTATTTATACAAATTTTCAGGTAATAATAAAAAAGATTCTATTTAAATGTTACTTGTTGTCGTAGTCGTTTTTTT
>NW_023476560.1:0-2992 GCF_013731165.1 Rhagoletis pomonella
AGAAGCAATGCGTAGTGCCCCTCTGCGCTGTACCGAAGACATTTGAATCCGGTATTTTTTGACTTTCAATGCGTCAGCCCATATTTCTGCCCCGTACAGGAGCACCGATTGGACCGCTGTCATCAGAAGCTTCCTGCGGCATGGCTTCGGGCCGCCCACGTTCGCCATCAGCCGGCTTAGAGCCGCCGTTCTCTGCGCAGCTTTTTCACATACTCCATGGATGTGTTCCCAGAATGTGAGTTTGCTGTCAAGCTTCACCCCTAGGTATTTTGTAGACCTAGAAGTCGTCACGAGTTGAGGTCCGACCATCATATTTATAATTGTTGGGATCCGTTTCCTGGTGAGGAGCACGATCTCCGTTTTGGCTGTAGCCAATTGCAGACCGTGATCGCTCAACCATCCACTGACGTTGCGCATGACCTGGTTTAGCTTGAGCTGTGCTAGCTGGACATTTCTTGCTGTTATGACGGCGGCCACGTCGTCCGCGAAGGCGATAAGGAAGGCGCTCTCCGGCATTTCCGTGCGCAACAGACTGTTATACGTGGCGTTCCAGGCCAAGTACAGACCCCTGTGCCGCTCCGCCGGTTATACATCTCTTTCTCTGACCTTGTGTTGTGTCGTACAAAAGCCAACGATCTCTGAGGTAGTCCCGGATCATATCTAGCAAGTATGTTGGAACCTTGAATGACCGTTCCAAGGCCTCCAGCATGTCGTCCCATCTTGCCGAGTTGAAGGCGTTCTTGACGTCCAGTGTGACCAGCAGCACTATTGGCCGCGCCTGGTGGCAGGCTTCTTCGGCCTTATGTACCGCCTCGACTACTTCGCCAATTGCTCCTATAGTTGAGTGTCCCTTCCTGAAGCCATTTGTCGGGGTGAAAGGCCTCCCTCGCTTTCTATGGCTGACGTCAAGCGTATTTTGAGCAGACTCTCCATCATTTTGCCTGATGTGTCTAACATGCAGAGTGGCCGGAAGGATGAAGGAGAGTGTGGGTCCCCTTTACCCTTGCGTATAAGCACCAGTCTCGCCTTCTTCCATTGGCTTGGGAAGACCCGGGCCCTAAGGCAGCTGTTGTACATGTTAAGCAGACGATCAGGGCTCGTTTCCGCTGCTAACCTGATTGCCTCCGCTGGTATGCCATCTGGGCCAGGAGCCTTGCCGGCTTTCATGCTTCGCAGGGCTAGGTTCAGCTCGTCTGTCGAAAACAGTGCGACGAACACTGTGTCGGCTCTTAGTGGGTGTGTGGGAAATAGCGCATCCACTATATTCTTAACTTGGGCCTCATCCATCGCTTGCGATGATGTATGGAACTTTTTCATTACTATTTTGTATCCCTGGCCCCAGGGATCGCGATCCACTTCGTCACATAGCGCTTCCCAGCAGTTCCGTTTACTCTTCTGTATCTCGGCCCGAGTGCTTTCTTAGCGCTTTGGTCAACATGCCAGGTTTCCTTTGTTCTATAGGGTTCACTGATGATGATAGCGCCTGCTCTTTGTTCAAGAACCAATTGGTCCAGCAGATCATCAGCTACCCTACTCCTGTTCATATTGCCTTGTATAAATTTAATCATATTCTCCCAAGCTTTGTCTTAGCCTCAGCAAGGGCATCCCTGAAGGCCTTGCACGCTCCCGACCCGGGCAGGTGATTGGCATTTTTCTGTCCATCTCCTGCCGAGCATAGGTAGCAGCGTGGGCTTTCTTTGCATGCAGAGGCTATGTGGCCCTTCTGACCGCATTTCCAGCATGAACTGCTTCTGTCTGGGCCTTTGCATGCCGCCTTTTTGTGGCCATACCCCGGACAGCGGAAACACCTTTGGACATCCGCGCGCTCTCGGGCGCGGCAGATAATCCAACCTACTCGCAGCTTCCCCTTTTCAATAAGAGTCCGGCCTGGCAGTTCGTCGATTTCCACCACAGCCATTCTTTGTTCTCGCGAGTTTACTGCGAGGAGAGAGACGCGAAGTTGGCCATTCATTTTGTCTCCTAACTCCCCGCGTATAGCGTTCTCCACTTCTGGGGCCGTGGTTAGGCAGTCCATGCCCAGAACTTCTAGACGTAAACGTCTAGTGAGAATACGGGCATCTCCAAGCTGGCCAATGGCAGTGCACACATTTTCCTTAAATGCTGAGTGGTCGCCACAGCGCTCCATTTCGATGAGCACGTCGCCTTCGCGGGCTTTCCGAACAGATCGAATTACGGTCTCCGTCTTCTCGGGTTGGAGCTTACCACGTATCGTTCCCAGCACCTCTGCATAGGTTTTGACTTCAGCTGGCTTAATGATTAATTTGGCGAGACTTCTTTTTTCTCACCCTCTTCTTTTTTTTGAGGCTGGTCGCCTCGCCCTTATTGACCAAGGGTTCACCTGGCGCTGGCCCTGGCTTGGGCTTTCTGCTTTTCCCAACCGTTTTCCATTGATTATCTGGTACGGTTTTCTGTGCATTATTATTATTATTACCATTATTATTAGGATTATTAATAACAATATTTTTACTACTATTATTATTATTAGTAGTAGTATTTTTTTTCTTTCCGGCTCGCCTGTTGGGGAGTCGGATCGAGTTCGAGCTCTCTTTTGCGAGCCAGGGCCAGTTTTCTGCAGCTCGGAAAGGGTAGACCCCTTCCGGCGCTACTCTCGGAGGTAGCTTAGTATATTTAGGCTCTCCTCGATTTGGGCCATATCCGTTTTTATGTCCATGGACACATTTTTCTGCTTGGAGACAGCCCTCTGCATCTTCTTCAAGACGAGCCGAATCTGGGCCAATTGCTCATCTTCATTGCCTTCGCACGTTCCCAAGCTTGCGGTGGCATGCTTGTCTCTGTTTGCAGCAGCTGGCGTTTGATGACCACCATCCCGGCTGCCGGGAGTTGTCGTTTGCGAAGGTGTACCCTTCTGCACCACGTCGACGGCTCTCTCCGTGCTCGTGGTGCCGGCTTTTGCCTGCAGAGGAGTTTGTGGCGGGGAGCGCACAACTCTACTGCTCTTTCTAAATGCGCT
>NW_023476561.1:0-2992 GCF_013731165.1 Rhagoletis pomonella
ATCAAAAAGACCGGGATACCGGGATCCCGAAATCCCGGGATCCCGGGGTTGACATCCCTAATATACACATATGTTTGTATATAATTATTTATATATTCTCATGCACAGAAGAATAGATTCGTGCTATTTTGACCAGTTTTATCTACTAGGTAGGCACATATGTGCATACATATCTATGTAGGTTTAATGTTTTTAATGTTCAATAATTTCTTATAAAATTTCAACTTATACACTTAGGTCTCTTTTTATGCGGTTCTTTTTTATGCGGATTTGAATTTATGCGGTTTTCAAACACTTTTTTCGCTGTAGCGATTTTGCTTTTTTGAGAGCTTTTATTACTTTTTTCAATATGTAAGGGGCAATGCTTCTGATAAATAATTTGTCTTTGTATTCTTACATACAAGTAATTACTAAGTAATTTGACTAAGTAACTATGTTACATATGTATAAATGAGGATATAATATTTATAAAAATTATTATTTTGTCTTTCATTTCATAAATGAGTAGGACATCAGCATTTTCAAATGCATATTCCTGGTTTAGCCCCCCATACATATGTATGTATGTAGGATAATACAAGCTACTATTTGATAATTAAGGCTGGTCCACATAGAACTTTCGCGTTGACTTTGTAGTTGGCGTTGGTTTGACAGAACGCACGTTAAAAGTATGCGTTCTAAAATGAAGCTTGGCAGAGACTACTTTGGCCACTAAATTAACATATTAACGAGAGATAAATTAATATTTCATATCAATAATTGCATGAAAAATTATATTTCTTGCCCTCATTTGATTGAAAGGAAAAAAACATTTCATATAATTTTATTTATGTATTTGCAACAGCTGGCCACCGACGCAGCGATCTTTCTGCTTTGTGTTGGCCTTAGCGCTGCCAAATTATGGATATGTGGACGGCTGCTTTGAAATTCGACGCCAACGCAATGCCAAAGTTGTATGCGTACCGGTCTCTATTCTTTGTTTACGCAAATTTTCCCATGTCTACATATCCATATATACATGCATACATATGTCCTTGAACAACAGGCCACAAATAAATTTGTTCACCAAGGACTATTGGGGTGTTCACAGTTCGTTCCAAATTATGTCTGAAAATGTAGACGTCTACATTTTGAGACATCTTTAGCATCAAACTGTGAGCACCCCTTTCTAGCAGTCGTCGCAACATCGTCTCAAAACTGTGCTGGTGTTGCCAGACATTTCCTCTTTGCGTGCATTTTTTATATATCGCCTTTCGATTTTGTTTCTGAAAAATTGTAATTATTTAACTTAATTACCAATTCCTAATATTTGTTATTTCTTTTCCTTGATTTGTTTCTTTTCATCAGAAATTGCATTCAAATTAAATGCAAATACAAGAAACGTGCCCAATAAATAAAAAAAAAATGTGATTAGTATTGCCATAATGCAACCCTGCTGCGAGGTTGCAAAATGTAGACGCGTAAAAAACATACCTTTGAGTGTGACAAAATGTAGACGGCGTCGTTTTCCAATTTTGTATGGGAAACAACAACACCACAGATTTTACGGTTAGAAAACGTCTTAAAATGTAGACGTCTACATTTTCAGACACTATTTGGAACGAACTGTGAACACCCCATATATTTCATTCAGGTATACAGCATAACTGCTACAAGTAACAAACTATTTTGGGGGTGTTAACAAGTGCTTACTTGTTTTTTGTTTCTGCGGCACAAACGATTATAATATCTTCGTTATTTACTTTTCTCTGTAAAGACAAAATACATGCATATGTACATACATACATAAATGCATATATACATAAATACGTACATACAAACATATATAAATATGCATGTTATGTGTGTACCAGAGAGCTGCAACGGATACCTAGATTTTGTGTATACTCGATCATTTACTCGGGCTTTGTATGATCGTTCGTTTATGTTCAATAACAAGTAATGCGCCGTTAGCTCATTGCGCACGACGATTGCGGCAACACATTGTGCTCGCTTCAACCACCAAAGTGGCGTTAGCGTGAACGAGTATAGAAATGTTATATGTACACACACATACTCGCCGTCACCACAGCCAAGGCATGAAACGTTTTGTGGCGCGAGCCACTCGAATTGTCCTTGCATGCATCAGTTGATCGTCGTCGTTGTCGTGTTATTCTTTGCATGCATTAGTTGAACAGCGATCATTGGGTGCATTTGCTAACTTTTCAAGTTGTGTTATTCTTTGAGTGCAATAATTGATCAGCGGCCATTAAGTACGTGATTTATAATTGCAGCTATCGTGAGATGGCAGATACAATAGAATTCGTTTCTGAACAAATTGCAAGTGGTAATTACCATTTGTCCGGCCGTCGAAAGGGCAAAAGCTTTGTTTGGAATGTGGTTGCTGAAATCCTAAAGCCGGATGATACTATAGTGACAGGTTTTGTTTACTGCCGCACTTGCTGTAAAGTGCTGAAGTATACCAGTAGCCAAACGTCTAATTTGAATCGCCACAAGTGCTGCAAAAAACATGAAGGAATCGCAAGTTTTGAAACCTGTCACAGCATTGGACAAAAATGAGGCCATTGAGAAATGCACGTTTTGGGTCATTGAAGATAGCCAGCCCTTTTCGGCAGTAAATGGTACCGGCTTTGCCAAATTGGCGAAGTTTTTAATTAAGATCGGCGCAACCTATGGCGAACATGTTGACGTGGAGAACTTACTGCCAGATGCAACAACGATTTCTCGTAACGCGAAAAAGTATGCAAAGGAAAAAAAACAAGAACTGGGTGAAGAAATAAGGGACGTTGTAAGCAGCGGTGGGGCCTCAGCTACAATTGATATGTGGACGGACAATTACGTGAAACGAAATTTTTTAGGCGTCACATTTCACTATGCAAAAGATTTCAAATTATTTGACATTGTGCTGGGAATGAAATCAATGGATTTTGAAAAGTCAACCGGGGACAATATAGTTAGAAAGCTTAACACTCTATTTAATGAATTTGGCATT
>NW_023476562.1:0-2991 GCF_013731165.1 Rhagoletis pomonella
TTCGCGCCGCTGATGGTTTCAATGTGTCAAAGTCAAGTGTTGCCCGCTGGCCTTACTGTTTTGCATATACATATATTTCATTTTACTAACGACACATAAAGGGTTATCCATTTTGCAGTTCCGCGATGTTGTAATATGACAGCCGTCAAACCTAACGGTAATATTTTTTAGTCAATAGCGTTATAATAATAATAACAATAATAATAATAATAATAATAATAATAATAATAATAATAATAGGTTGGCGCTCCTCCGATTTGTAGCATGTTTGTTGTTACACAAATCGGAGGGACCTACAGTTTTACGCCGACTCCGAACGGCGATTGTATTTGTATAAGAAGCTGTTTTTCAGGGCAGAAATATACTCGGAGGTTTGGCATTACCCTCCGAGGAGCGACCGCTGTTAAGAAATAATCGTTTTCTATATTTTTTGCGATGTTGCTTTGGCCAGGGATTAAACCCAGGCCCTGCGAAGTGCTACCGCGCACTGCTAACAACCACTACACCACAACGCCCGCCAATAGCGTTTAGTTTTTAAAGTTCAAGTTACCTTTATATATTTTATTTATTACGTTAACTCTCAAAACCTCAATATGAATAACCCTTTATTTGCAATAGATTTCAAGTGTTAATAATTTTTTTGTACACACTATATACATACTCACATATTAGACATGGAACCACCGGGCGCGAAGATGCCATCACCTTCAGCATAGCCGGCCAATTGGCAAACGGTGCGTATGATTTCCGTTTCGATCAGCGAGAAGACGGGTCCTACTTCATAGGTGTAACTGTTATGTGACACAAACAAAAAATAAAAATAAATGAATAGTAAATGTCAGTGCGGAAAAGATAAGTTGAAATTATAAATTACACAAATGTGAGAGAGCTAATCGTGAATTAATAAAAAGTAGTTATTTGGAAAAAAATTTAAGAGTATAGTTGTAAGTATCTTCGAACTCATATTGAGCTCTATGCGTCTACTTAAATATAGTAGATGTGAGTAGTATTTAATTTTTGTATGTTCGGTACTTACGCACTTGCGTTGAGCGCATCGGTAATCCATTGTCCCATCAGCCCATACGGATCCATCTGTCCGAACAGCTGATTATGAAAGCGGCCATGATTGGTTTTTACTGAATATTTAATCACTTTGCGACATAACTCCTGTATCTCATCTATAGTGTGCGTTTTGTTCTCAGCAATACTCAGGTCAATCAATTTCTATCAGAAAGCTTGTCTAATTAATCATGTTTACATATAAATCACACTTGTATTTAAATGCATATATGTATGAGCATATGTATGCATGTCTTTTAATGAATAATTTAATGAAAAAAAATCGTATCAGTGCCGTTTAATCAGAAGGCACATCCCTAAAAGATAATGCTAGTAAACAGCAATGTTTTGTTTTGTTTATTTTTTTGTATATTTTATTTTTCTATTTTTATAACCATTATTCTCGTTTCGATGTAGTGATTATTTTATAATTAATCAAATGCGCATATTTATGTATGTATACATATCGTTACCTTAATTCACAAAGGTCCTAACCAACAATTTTTTTATTTTACAAGAGAGGCAAAAAACATTATAAAAATCAAATCATTCATACGTATAGAACGTTTTAAAAAGTGGCATAACTCCGTTTGTTTTGGTTCTAACACATTGAAATTTATAGTGAAGGTGTATTTTAATATATCCTACCGCAATCTGTGAAAAAGGCAGTTTCGAAAAAGTGTTGGTTAGGGCCTTTGCGAATTAAGGTGACGATATCTACTATTGGAAAAAAATAATTTTAATGAAGAAATGAGTTTTTATTGTAAAAGAAAAAACCGTCGAAAATACTTGGTATGTAAGAAAATGCTCGACTCCGTCAACAAAAAAAAATGCCAAAAATGCTACTTCAAATTTGCACTTTAAATTATAATTGAAAGGGCTACAAAACTGCATGCATTGCTATTTAAAAAGTATTAAATTTTAGCAAAACTTTGTTAAATTAATTTTTTTATAAATATTGCACAAATTTTGGAACTTGGATTTATACGGGTTTGTTTAAAGAATAAACTATATTTTTATAAAAAATAACTAGTCTTCATCAATATCCTCGTCTTCAATTGTTGCGTTATCTTCTTTCTTATTTAGGGATGGAGTTTTTAACGAAAATAGTGCTATTTTAGGAATATTTTTTAACTTTTTTATCCTGGTTTTTAGCTTACTGACAATTACTGGATCAGAGCTTAGTAAAAAAGTTAGAACTTTCTCTGCTACATTTTCTCGAATTATATATGTATCAATATCCTTTTCAGGCTATAGCTTGGACGTGCTTGGAACCTAAACAAATTATTTATTAAATTTCCGATTATTTAGTAATATAACTAACAGATTCCCTGTCCAATGAATCACATGGGATTCATAGGAACAGTTTTGTACCTTGTCTCACAAGTCCATGAATCATATATGAGCAAAATCAATGCTGACTTCAAAAACATATTTCTAGGTATTTTGCAAAAAATATAATGTTTTTGTGCGGAAACATACAAAACAGTTGTAGATTCAATATGATACATTGGACGTACCTTATCTAATCCTTGTCCCACGCATATGTATAGTAATTGAAAAACTAAATATTTTATTTTTTTATAAGGACATATAATCTACGCTCTTTGCATATTTTTATATGCAAGTATGTAATATCAAATCAGATAAAAAAATCCTGAAAAGAACGGGGACGTATGCCATGAAAAAATATGTATTGCACGAGGTCAGGGATACTAAATTTATATATGTACATATCTACTTAGATCAGAAGAAACTATGTACATACATAACCTAAAAGAGATCAAATGTGCGCTTAATTCACCAACAACTAAAAAACTGATTTAAATTAAATATCTGCAATAAAAGGTGATCGATTTGGATATTGAACAAAAGCAAGCCCTAGGCCATACCAACAAACTAACTTTACAACAATTTTTAACAACTGAAACA
>NW_023476563.1:0-2991 GCF_013731165.1 Rhagoletis pomonella
GTATATAAGGGCGCCGCCACAGCGAGGTGAGTTAGTTACAAGACAGCAAGCTAGAAGTAAAGTGAGCAGAGAAGTGATTTGCGAATAAGCAAGATATAAGTTTAATTGTGTTACCAAGTTTAGTTAAGCGCTGTTATTGCTTTAACAAGTATTGTAAAGTGTTTTTACTGTTTTAGCGAGCATTGTAAATTGTTTGTTGTACAATAAAGTTGATTGTACTACAATTTGGTCATCGATTGCATTTATTTAACAATCCATCAATACGCACCGAGGGATTTGGGAAATCCGGACGAGGTTTCAAGGATAATCGTAACAATTGGTGTCAGAAGTGGGATTGTTAAATAAATCCCGAAGGATAAACTACTGAAAATGGCGAAAATTCAGGACTTAAAGATTGAGGAGCTGAAACAAGAGTTGGAAAAGCGTTATTTGGCCACCTCCGGAAGAAAAGTGGAATTGTTATCCCGGTTGCGGGAGGCTATGGAAGCTGAAGGCATCGACGTGGACAAATACGACTTCCAGAGTAAACCCGATGATGCATCCGCAAAGGACGAACAGAAGGATGAAGTTGCTTGTTCGTCGAAGGATGTGCAGCAGACATCCGGGAAGGTTGAAGAACAGCAAAAGGCTATTAGTTCATCAACAGCTATAGACATGAAAACGTTATTGGCTGCCATGTCATAGATGTCATCACAGCTGTCGTCACAGAGGCAAGCACAGGATACACGCATGTCACAGATGTCATCACAGCTGTCATCCCAGATGCAAACGCTGGAGACACGTATATCTTCAGAGGTATCAGCGCAGGTGTCATCCCGGCTAGAAACTCAGCTGCTGGCACAAGAGACATGTACATATATCATCCCAGCTCGAAGCACAGGATGCAAAAATTACACAAATACAGGACAAAATCGAAGAGAGACAGGAGAAAGTCGAGACTAAGGTATAGGAGTTGGAAGGTCGTCGTCGTGATTTACAGTTGAATCGTCCAGCTACTTCGACGAGCGCACCTAAGGTAAAAACCCCATCCTTTGACGGCACGATTCCTTTCCAGGTCTTTAAGCTCCAGTTCGAAAAAACGGCTGCAGAAAATCATTGGAGCATGGAGGATAAATGCGCTGCATTATTCGTTGCATTGGAAGGACCTGTGGCAGAAATCTTGCAGACTATTCCCGACTGTGAAAGGAACAGTTACGATGCGTTAATGGGTGCAGTGGAAAGACGTTATGGTAGCGAGCACCGGAGACAGATTTACCAGATGGAGCTGGAGAATCGCTGCCAGAAATCCAACGAGACTTTACAGGAATTCGCCTCTGAGGTTGAAAGGTTGGCCCATTTGGCAATTGGAGATGCATCTGGTGAGCACCTCGAAAGAGTAAAAATCCAGAGGTTCATCAACGGAATGCGGGTCGTGTATACCAAGCGAGGGACGTACGCGAATCCGAAGCCAACATTTACTGAAACTGTCTCGTATGCTCAGACGCGTGAAACGGCGGCGCTTCTAAGTAGACCAGCCTACAAAACACATCGCGTGGAAGTAGAAACACCGGACGAGACAAATGAAATGCTGAAGAAGATTATCCAACAGCTGGGCGAGAAAAAGCATGGCTCTGGCAAATGTTTTAAATGTGGGAAGCCGGGCCACTTCGGCCGCGATTGCAGCGCAAGTTTCAGTGGGCTCAACAATTCAGCAGGACGGAAACGCAGGGCTGAAGGAGACGAAGCCAACTCCAATCAGTCGTTAAACTGAAACGAGCCAGCAGGAAGGGCCGCGTGCTGGCTCCAGAAGTTGAAGGGCCCATAATCTCCGTCTCCCAACTTGGCCGGAAAGCATGCAACCTCACTGTTGGTGGATGTGTCAATGGGCAGGAGAGAGTACTGACAGTGGATACTGAAGCGACACATTCCATTATTCGATAGGATTTGGCCACTTTTTATGTGAAGCCACTACCTGGAGCAAAGCTGCAGAGTGCAACTGGTGAACGCACCCAAGTGTTAGGAGAAGTACCGTGCGAGGTAATAATCGACGATGTGGCCTCGTACACTAAGTTTATAGTGGCAGACATTGTGGATGAAGTCATCATTGGCGTGGATTTCTTACTTGGCCAAGGCATGAAGATTGACCTCCAGAGAATGATCCTAACAGATCGTCACAGGAAAGTGCCACTTAGGGTTGGTTACGACAACCAGTGCTTCAGCAGCCGGTTGGCCTTAGAGGAAGTGCCGAAGGTTCCACCAGAAACGGGAGTGGTTAGTTGGGAAGAGGTTGACAGTGATGGAGACGAAATGGTTTCGTCAGGAGAAGGAAGTGCTTCACCGATACAGGAAAAGCGTGACGGTTCCGCCAGCTCAGTGAAGAAGAGGTCGCAACAAGGAAGTGGTCATGGCGAGCCAGCCGCTTCCATTTCCGGCCACCGGCGTATCACCATTGCAACGTGGTTCAGTGGCCTTCCTCCTGCCGGATACACTGCCTGGCTCGCCATGACCACTACCTTGTTGCGACCTTTTCTTCCCTGAGCTAGCGGAACCGTCACGCTTTTCCTGTATCGGTGAACCGCTTCCTTCTCCTGACGAAACCACTCCGTCTCCATCACTGCCAACCTCCGCCCAACTAACCGCTTCCGTTTCTGGTGGAATTGTCGACACTTCCTCTAAGACTAACCGTCTACTGCAGTACTGGCTGTCGTAACCAACCCTATGTGGCACTTTCCTGTCGCCATAGGTTAGGATCATTCCCTGGAGGTCAATCTTCATGCCTTGCCCAAGTAGGAAATCCACGCCGATGATGACTTCATTCACAATGTCTGCGACAATAAACTTCGTGTACGAGGCCAACCCGTCGATTATTACCTCGCATAGTACTTCTCCTAACACTTGGGTTCGCTCGCCAGTTGCAGTCTGCAGCTTTGCTCCAGGTAGTGGCTTCACATAAAAAGTAGTCACTTCAGGTCGAATAATGGAATGTGACGCTCCAGTATCCACTGTCAGCAC
>NW_023476564.1:0-846 GCF_013731165.1 Rhagoletis pomonella
GTAAACCTAGCTGACCCACACATTTTTGCGAATTTCTCGGAAACCAATGGAGCTACTAAATTGGTTTTAGTAGCGTTGAAGAACACCTAAAAGACACCTATTTCCTGCATATATGTATTTCGAAAATTTAAAAAAAAAATTTTAAGATTGTTCAGCTAGCTTAACAGCGCTGAGCTAGCTGAAAAACACATTTTTGCGAATTTCTCGGAAACCAGTGGAGCTACTAAATTAGTTTTAGTGGCGTTGAAGAACACCTAAAAGACACCTAATTCCAGCATATATCTGGAAAATTTAAAACCTAAATTTAACGATGGGTCAGCTAGGTTTACGTAAACCTAGCTGACCCACACATTTTTGCGAATTTCTCGGAAACCAAAGGAACACCTAAATTAATTTTGGAGGCCCTAATTAACACCTAAAAGACACCTAATTCCTAGCTAATTTTTATTGATTTTTGGCGACTTGGGTCAGCTAGGTTTATGGACGTCCGGAAACACTGCCTGGCTCGCCATGACCACTTCCTTGTTGCGACCTCTTCTTCACTGAGCTAGCGGAACCGTCACGCTTTTCCTGTATCAGTGAACCGCTTCCTTCTCCTGATGAAACCACTCCGTCTCCATCACTGCCAACCTCCGCCCAACTAACCGCTTCTGTTTCTGGTGGAATCTTCGGCACTTCCTCTAAGACCAACCGTCTGCTGAAGCACTGGTTGTCGTAACCAACCCTAAGTGGCACTTTCCTGTCGCCATAGGTTAGGATCATTCCCTGGAGGTCAATCTTCATGCCTTGCCCAAGTAGGAAATCCACGCCGATGATGACTTCATCCACGATGTCTGCGACAATAAA
>NW_023476564.1:946-2991 GCF_013731165.1 Rhagoletis pomonella
TTCATCCACAATGTCTGCGACAATAAACTTCGTGTACGAGGCCAACCCGTCGATTATTACCTCGCATAGTACTTCTCCTAACACTTGGGTTCGCTCACCAGTTGCAGTCTGCAGCTTTGCTCCAGGTAGTGGCTTCACATAAAAAGTAGTCACATCAGGTCGAATAATGGAATGTGACGCTCCAGTATCCACTGTCAGCACTCGCTCCTGCCCATTCACGCATCCACCAATAGTGAGGTTGCTCGCATTCCGGCCAATTTGTGAGACGGAGATTATGAGCCCTTCAACTTCTGGAGCCAGCACGCGGCCCTTCCTGCTGGCACGTTTTAGTTTAACGACTGATTTGAGTTGGATTCGTCTCCCTCAGCCCTGCGTTTGCGTCCTGCTGAATGGTTGAGCCTACTGGAACTTGCGCTGCAATCGCGGGCGAAGTGGCCTGGTTTTCCGCAATTAAAGCATTTCCTAGCACCATCCTTTCTCTCGGTTGCACCAGGAGTATTCTTCCCTGCCATCGACTTGAGTGTTTTCAGGATCTCGTTCATCACGTCAGGTGTTTCCACTTCTACTCGATGGGCTTTGTAGGCTGGTCTACTTAGGAGCGCTGCCGTTTCACGCGTCTGAGCATACGAGACCGTTTCAGCAAATGTTGGCTTTGGATTTGCATACGTCTCGCGCTTGGTATACACGTCCCGCATTCCGTTGATGAACCTCTGGATTTTTACTCTTTCGAGGTGCTCACCAGATGCATCTCCAATTGCCAAATGAGCCAACCTTTCAACCTCGGAGGCGAATTCCTGTAGAGTCTCGTTGGATTTCTGGCAGCGATTTTCCAGCTCCATCTGGTAAATCTGTCTCCTGTGCTCGCTACCATAACGTCTTTCCACTGCACCCATTAACGCATCGTAACTGTTCCTTTCACAATCAGGAATAGTCTGCAAGATTTCCGCTGCAGGTCCTTTTAATGCAACGAACAGTGCAGCGGATTTATCCTCCATGCTCCAGTGATTTGCTGTAGCTGTCTTCTCAAACTGGAGCTTAAAGACTTGGAAAGGAATCGTGCCGTCAAAGGATGGAGTCTTTACCTTGGGCGCGCTGGTCGAAGAAGGTGGGCGATTCAACTGCATATCTCGGAGGCGACCTTCCAACTCTTCTACCTTAGCCTCGACTTTATCCTGTCTATCCTTGATTTGTTCGTTATCTCTAGCCAAATTCTCCTGCAGTTGTGTAATCTTTGCATCCTGGACTTCCAGCAACTGTGATACATGTGTCTTCTGTGCCTGTAGCTGCGACGAAATATCTGACAACTGTGTTTGCATCTGAGATGACATCTGTGACATGGCAGCCAATAACGTGTTCATGTCCATAGCTGTTGATGAACTTGGAGACTTTTGCTGTTCTTCAACCTTCCCGGATGTCTGCTGCACATCCTTCGACGAACAAGCAGCCTCATCCTTCCGTTCGTCCTTTGCGGATGCATCGTCGGATTTACCCTGGAAGTCGTATTTGTCCACGTCGATGCCTTCAGCTTCCATAGCCTCTCGCAACCGAGATAACAATTCCACTTTTCTTCCGGAGGTGGCCAAATTACGCTTTTCCAACTCCTGTTTCAGCTCTTCAATCTTTAAGTCCTGAATTTTCGCCATTTTAAGTAGTTTATCCTTCGGGATTTATTTAACAATCCCACTTCTGACACCAATTGTTACGATTATCCTCGAAACCTTGAGGGATTACCCAAATATACTCGGCTCGTATCGCTGGATTGTTAAATAAGTGCTAACGATGACCGAATTGTAGTACAATTAACTTTATTGTACAACAAACAATTTACAATACTTGCTAATACAGTAAAAACACTTTACAATACTTGTTAAAGCAATAACAACGCTTTACTACTTGTTAACACAATTAAACTTATAGCTTGCTTATTCGCAACTCGATTCTCCGCTCACTTTACTTGTAGCTTGCTGACTTGTAACTCGTAACTAACTCACTTCGCTATGGCGGCGCCCTTATATACCTGCGCTGGCACTTATGGCAACTCTAGA
>NW_023476565.1:0-2991 GCF_013731165.1 Rhagoletis pomonella
CGAACTATGATTTTGCCAAAACCCTAAAGTTAAAGTTAACTACCAAAAGCAATTCATGTGCTTTTAGAATAAAGAAATATCTAGATTTTTTAGACCACGAGCACCCCGACCTTCGGATATTATTACCAGTTGTTAAAAATTGTATTGTCTAATGAACGTTGCACGGTATATCGACTTTTAAAAAATGGGGACCATTCCTACATAACGCGTAATTTGGTAACGGGAGTCTCGCGTGATTTTGGTATCGGCAGTTTCGCGGACATTTTTTTTGGTAACGCAGTGAGGGGAAATTTCTTTGGTGACGCCACCAATGAGATCATGCCACGTGCCTCGTTAGGTTAGGTTAGGTTAGGTAGGCTGGCTGCCTCCGCATGTGGAGGCACACTTGGACTCGACTGAGCTGTCCGTTGTGATGCCCTCCGAGGGGAAGGGAAAAGGGATGCAGGGAGGGTAGGGGAAAGAGGGAGGAAGCTATGGGAGAAAGACGACACCTATGGCTTTTTGCCGGAGAAACGCTCCGTGCTCACAACGAAGCTCTTCAGTCGACTGATGTCCACTCCCGAGAGCTCATCGGGAGTGTGAAAGAATTGCGACCCAAGGTGTTTAAACCTTAGGCTCGCAACGGCGGGGCACCGGAGCAGCAGATGTTGAGATGATTCCACCTCATCATCCTCCATGCAGCTGGTGCAGTAAGGGTTATCCGCAACGTTCAGCCTTACAGCATGGTTACCAATCACACAGTGACCAGTAAGCACTCCCACCAATAGTGAGAGATGCAGCTTGTCTCAAGAGCTCCCCAGACCGCCCCCGGTCCACCCGTGGCCAGAAAGACTTAGCCACCTTGCACTTCAAGGTCTTCGCCCAGCGCTCGCTGAGCTGACTAAACGCCCATCTGTCCAGAAGCAGACCACACGAGGTCAGGGGAGCCCCAAGACCCTCCCTATCCGAAAGTAATTCCTCGAGGGTTCCCTGCCTTGCAAGCTCATCAGCCATGCAGTTACCAGCGATTTCGCTGTGCCCTGGAACCCAAATAAACTTAATAGCAAAGTAATCAGACGCGGTCGATAGGGAAGTCAAACACTCCCTCACCGTTTTCGAACGCACCGTCAGGGAGCCAAGAGCCCTAATGGCTGCTTGGCCGTCAGTCTAAATATTTACCTCCTTAACAGATGTTACACTAGAGAGCAACCAATCCGAAGCCTCTTTTATCGCGGCCACCTCAGCCTGGAAAACACTACAGTGATCAGGTAGCCTAAATTTCAGGTTGATGGAGAGCTCTTCACAGAAGACACCTCCGCCAACCTTCCCATCCAGCTTCGATGCATCTGTAAATAAGTTTACAGGTCCTCGATTCCAGATACTGCACGCCTCCCAATCTCCCCTCGCCGGGATGTGGGTGGTAAAAGATCCATTCGGACCCAGAACCGGCGTGCAGTGGTCTGTCCAAGTCGGTAGGAACCCGTAGTCTCTTAGAATTCTGGAGTGCCCATAGCTTGAGGTGAACTTGAAGCCCACCCCTCTTAGCCTTACTGCGGCACGCGCAGCGGCAACCCTGCCAGCTATATCTATAGGCACAACATTTAACATGGCATTAAGCGCAAGAGTAGGTGTGGTTCGAAGTGCCCCACTGATTCCAATTAAGGCAGCTCTTTGCACCTTCTCCAGCTGCTTGACGATGTAGGCCTTGTCGAGTGCCTTCCACCAGACGAGTACCCCATATAATAAGATTGGCTTGATAATAGTTTCATAAAGCCAATGCACTACCTTCGGCGAAAGACCCCAGCGCTTGCCAATGGCCCCTCTGTAACAATACAGTGCTACTGTAGCCTTCTTGACTCTTTCCTCCACGTTAGGCCTCCAGGAAATCTTACTGTAAAGGATCAAGCCCAAGTACTTCACCCTGCCAGAGAGCCTTAGAGGAAGACCACCCATTGAGGGAAGACGGCAATTCGGTATCTTATACCTTCTAGTAAAGAGAACAAGCTCCGTTTTGCTGGGATTTACACCCAGCCCGCAGCTAAACGCCCAGTTCTCAACCAAGCTCAAGTAACCCTGCATTAGCTCGAACAGTGTTTCCGGAAACTTTCCTTTTGTTATCAATACTACATCATCGGCATAGGCAACTACCCGACAGCCACTTCTTTTCAGAGACACCAGCAGGTCATTGATTACAACGACCCAAAGCAACGGCGAGAGAACTCCCCCTTGCGGGGTAGCTCTACTCACACTCCTCCGGATAGAAGCGCTGCCCCACTCTGCCGCAACAGTTCTATTGCAAAGCAAGCGGTAAATAAAACTGACAAGGTCGGCTCCGACCCCTAGCTTATTTAGGGAGTTAACTACAGACTCAGGCAAAACATTGTTCAAAGCCCCCTCGATATCAAGGAAGGCACCGACCGCAAACTCATTCTGCGAGAAGGATTGCTCAATATTTTCAACGACCGTGTGTAAGGCCGTTTCGACAGACTTGCCCTTGCAATAAGCATGCTGATCCAAGGAAAGGCGCTCCCTGAGGATCCCGCTCCTTAAATGCAGATCGATCAGCCTCTCCAGCGTCTTCAAAAGAAACGAGGAGAGACTTATCGGCCTGAAATCCCTAGGTGATACATGAGAGGCTTTACCTGCCTTGGGAATGAATACCACTCTGACCACCCTCCAAGGCACCGGAACATGACCGTTATCCAAACAGCCCTCGAAAATGGGCATCAACCAGCGGCACGACACTTCTGCAGACTTATGCAATTGGGCCGGTATTATGCCATCGGGGCGCGGCGCCTTAAAGGGCTTGAACGAGCTAATGGCCCACAGAAGGCTATCAACGGTTAGGATTTCCGAGACATTCGACACCCTCGTCCCTGATGTATCCCACGGGAGCGGGATTCTCAGAGGGAACTCGCCTAAACCTTGAACACTCCTGACTGCCCTCCACGCTTTCGCAGAACAATCTCCACGACGCCCTCTTCGCTTTCCTAATCTCGGACTTATATATCC
>NW_023476566.1:0-1560 GCF_013731165.1 Rhagoletis pomonella
CGACGCCAACGCCAACGCAACGCCAAAGTTGTATGTAAACGGGCCTTTAGCAGCTTGAACAAGGGCGTTGCACGACGTTGCTTAAACCACCATTAAAATAGTGAAATATAAAGCAAGCTTGCAGCGACAGTGCACGAAGGTAAGATGCGCAGCAGGTTAAAAATTAATTAGCGCGACTGTTGCAAGCACATGCGCGCCATATCAGCTTACTTCGCACGAAAGTGGTGTTTGCAACCAGCTTTTGACGGCTACTTACAACATTCAAATGTCACAAAAAAAAAAGCAAGCTAACCGAGTTGGGGGCAAATATTGCGCTAAGCAGCAGGGGCACTTGTTTATACGAGCACACAACTGTGGTTATGTGCTTTGGCAATTTTTTCAACATGAAAAGGAAGCCCGCTTCAGTTGGTGACGCGCGCGCATGTGCACCCGCTCTTGCAACATCCGCTTTTCACTGACTTTTGTCTGACTTGATTCTCTCAATAATGTTAGACACTACCTAAGTATGTACGCACTACTGTAAGTTGGGTAAATAAGTGTGGAGCAAAGTTTGAATGTGTTCATTTCCACATCACTCGCTGCATGTCACAATTGAGAACCGGTATTGGAGCAGATACTTTTGATTTTACTACAGATTGCATTTTAAGTTCGTCAATATTTCATCTGGTTGAGGCAATCTTGATTGGTGCATAGTCGCTTGACAACTTTATCGTATCAGCTAATTAAAAATTAATCAGAAAGTAATTATTTTTCATCGTTTATTATACGTTTTGGAAATGAGCTAACTGCAGCTTTTGTGGTGATAGTTTCCGAGAAAGGCTAGTTAGCGTGTGATGTTGTAGTATGTATATTAGGAGTGATGACAGCCGAATAAAATGAAGGTAATTTAGTCGATAAATACAAAGTAAATAGACCGATACTGGGAAAAAGGTTGACCTTAAACTTCCAGTGACAGTGCTTATATATATCATCAGCGCCTTGAAAAATAAAGTCATTCTGAACCCAGCACCTTGCAGCGACGAGTTATTTTTTGGATTGTGTCGAGCCTAAGACAGTTAAAAGCTCTAATACATTAGTGCAAGTATGTAGCTAATATGGAAAAGGAAGGCGTTTTAGTCAAAAGGCAGACATTTTTTTATTGAAAATTGAGAGGAAAGTCCCATGGCTTTCGAGATTCACAAGATTCGTGGCGTAGTTTCTACGTAAAAGTCACATGTATGAATAGCCAAAAATGCAATCATTCGAAGCTATTTAAAATATCAATTATTTCTCAAAAAAGAACCCAGAGCTCCGATCCCTTCAACCCAAAGTACAAATTCATTGAGTTCTAACTATGAGAAGTTATGGGACTTCAACGGAAATCATATGAGAAAAAAAAAACAAAAAAAGGTGTGCGCATGGGCAACGCTACGGAACCTATTATCCTCTTATTCGCATTCGTATTCGTACATCTCTACGTACTCGCATTTGTATTCATCTTTGTACTTGTTTTCGGACATATTCGTATTCGTCCTTCTCTTTCTCTTTCTCTTTCTCTTTCTCTTTCTCTTTCTCTTTCTC
>NW_023476566.1:1570-2990 GCF_013731165.1 Rhagoletis pomonella
TTTCTCTTTCTCTTTCTCTTTCTCTTTCTCTTTCTCTTTCTCTTTCTTTCGAATACGAATATGTCCGCTTTCTCTTTCTCTTTCTCTTTCTCTTTCTCTTTCTCTTTCTCTTTCCCTTTCTCTTTCTCTTCTTTCTCTTTAGTCTTAATCTTAGCTTTAGTATTAGTTTTGGTCAATTCAATTACGCGCATATTAAAACGAACGCGTTCGTTCTGAAAAATCATCCGTGAAGTAAATAATCACTGAGCCTCTCTGTATATCAACAAGTTGAGGCAAGCATCTTGGCGCACTCAGCTACACCCAGACATATAAATTTGCTTACGAATATTGAATTTCCACCAACATGACAACACGCGATTGTACTTGCAATCTAAATAAATTTTTGGCTTCTTTTATACAAATTAGTTAGTTTCTTTTGCCTGTTTTTCTTATTTCAGTTGTATTAACTTCCCGAATAAATTTGTCGTTAACCCTGCCTGATAGCGTCAACGTCAACAACAATATAATCATGTTGACTGCGAAACAAATGAAGTAATTACAAGTTGCTGAGGAAATAAACGGCAAGTTCTTTCCCTCATTTACTGCATTGTTTTCAGCATTTTTTTTCCAACTTACTAGGTACCTACAATTTCTTTTTTTTTCAATTTTGCTTCACTTATACTCGAAAGCATAGCCTTATTACTGCTGCTCAGCTGCCTGCGTATCTAAAGCAAAAAACGGGAATAATTGACAGTGCCACAAACACTTGACAAACTCAAGTGGAGCAAATGAACGCCCCAGACCTCTTTGTCGGAAGCTTGCTTAAAGCAGCAGTGACGACGAAAGAAACCAGTCTCAAGTGGGCATTGAATGTCCAAGGAACACAAACACAAATAAAACCAAATTTAAACTAAGATGCAGACGAAGAAGTGCATGTGTACCCTGAGATATACATACATATGTATGTATGTAGCTTAGTAGAATAGTGTGAAGAGAAGCAAAGTAGTGAGAAGTGGAGTTGTATTTTAAGTAGGAATATGTAAGGCTTATTGCCTACATATCCATATGTATTTTTAAAATTTTATCCTTGAAATTTCGCAATATTTGCTTTAGAAAAATTTATATGTTAAGAACTTACAGTGGCTCACAGCTTATTTCATGCCGGTAAAGTATTAAAATTTCGAGTGCTGTATTTTGAAAACCAAAACGTATATCGATGCAATTTAAACACCAAATTGTTGAAATGAAAGTGTAGTTTTAAAAAGCAACTTCATTTTTATTATTTACCGATTGTTTAACAAATTAAGGGTTAAAAACTAAAAACATAACCAAGTTTTATGTTACAGCTTATTTCACGCAGCGTATTTTTCTAAAAATAAGTTAAATAAATTAAATATTTAAAAAATATTTAATATTTAGTGTGGTATCCTTTGGCCTTCAA
>NW_023476567.1:0-2990 GCF_013731165.1 Rhagoletis pomonella
AAAAACAAAATTTAAAAAATATATATTAAGGAAATAAAGTATTATTATGAGTTAGGGAAATTTTTTATATTTAAGGAAATATTTCAAAATCAAAAATTGCAATTAATAAGCTAACTTCACACGCAAAAATTATGGTGCATCAATTACCAATGCAGAAAATTGGTCGAGTAGCGGCAAAATTGATACATCAGGATCATAAAGAACTGTATGCGGTGTAAAAATTTCAAGATGTTAAATGTCGATTGAAATCGAATATTATTTTCATGTGCTAAACGATATGATTAAATTTTTGCTACCTTTCCATATTTTTTGCCAGCCATTTTACAAGTGCGCTCGGGTATAAAAACTGAAAACGTGAAATTTATTGCATGAAGTGAAACGGTCATAATAACCTAACCAAAGGCTTGCGAAATGGCCCATTTTAAAAAGAATTGGACCAATGGACCAAACGAAAAGAAATGGACCAAATTTGGTCCGTGCTCAGTACTCAAAAAGAACTCGAAAGTATTCAGTACTGACAAAAGAACTCTAAAGTACTCAGTACTCAAAAATACTGTTTTCAGGATCGATTCAATGTACTCAGTATAAGTGTCGAATAGATACTTAAGAGTACTGAGTTTTATTTACATTTACCGGTATTCAGAAATAATTGTACTCAATTTGAAGTTTTGATAGTTTTCAAGTACAACACTAATTTGAATCAAGTGCTGCCAGATTGTGAGATTTCTACAATAAGCATTGAAATGTTAGCAACAAATACATATTTAAAAAACTCAGTACTCTCAAAAATACCCGATCCTTAAAAGTATCGATACCAAAGAAGTGGATCCTCAAAAGTGCTCGATACTTCCAAACACTACCTACATATGTGTGTATATGTTGTATGTATTTTATAGACTAGAGCAGTGGTCTCTGAGTACGTATACGAAGAGCGGCAGCTGAGCAGTTCATTTAACGCACACAGTCTCAGTTTTGAATCGTTTCAATGTGTTAGAATGCCGACCCTGGACTAGAGCATACTGGAGTCTATTGTTCACAGGGCAAACAAAGTTCCGATAGATGGCACTGGAGTCGAGATATCTCTAAAAACCATATTTGGAGTCCGATTTTGTTGAAATGCAGATCAGGTATTATCCACTCAAAAAAAAATAAAATATTTAATTTGAAAATTGACCCAAAAGGTGGCGGCGTACTCGGGACATCTGTAAAAAGCGTATTTATGGCACGATTTTATTCAAATTCAAAACATGACTACGCAAATAAAAAATTATTTTGCCTAAAATGGGTCCGATAGGTGGCGCAGCAGTGTTCAATCGAAAGGTGCTACCGAAGCCAAGATACTACTAGATTTTGCAATTCACATTTATTCAAATGTATTGGTTTTTTTTTTTGCCGTCACCAAATGATAGATAATCGCATGGGTAATTTCTTCGATAATTTACTGACAATGTGTGTTACCAAATGCGCTTAATTTAAAAAACACGAGCAGTGACAAATATTTGCTGATACTGTGAATAAATAAAACCCAAGTTATTATCTTTTATTCTGCTGAATACGTTAATTTACTAGAAATTCCAAACACTCGAATATATTTCTACACGATGTTTGGAATAGAGGTAAAATCACCCCATTAAGTAATTAAGAACTTAGATTTATTTTTTGTTATACATATCGACCCCTTAGCGCAAAATTATCGTATGCGCCAGAAACCAAATTTTACAGGAGATCGTTTTTTCTACTTATCAAATCTTTTGGATTTTTTTTTTTTATTTTATTTTGTACTACGTTCATCTACAATATTTTACCAATATTTTTTTTTTCCAAATTTGCATCAAAAAGTCAATTTCGAAAAAACGCTATATGCGATAATTTCGTGCAAAGGGATCGATATTCTTAATATTATTATTATTTATTGTCGGAATAATATCAAATATTAAAACTTTCATAAAAAAGCACACTAGCTACTTTTACTTTTTTATATTTTAGTTTGTTGTTTAGCAATAAATAAGGATATACACATATACATATAAATCAGTCTTACGCATTTCCCACAAAGCAAATCTACTCAAAAAATAAATAAATACGTCCATATAGTATATATTTTGATTATACTGCCACATACACAAAGTCTATGAGCGAGTAAAAAAAAATGCATTCCACATAAGATCACATTCCACATGATGTAGTTTTTTATTTTTGTTTTTCTTGTCTCCAATAAAGATGTAGCCAATGGCGCGCACACAACGAAGTAAAATTTTTTTGTTTTAATATTTATATTGTTTAATTAAGTGAGCAAAAATGCTTGATGTTAATTTTCGGATACACCAATTTGTTGCAATTTTATGTTTTATTTATTTGTTTCTTTTTTTCCACCAACCCCAAGTGATGAGATAGTGGATTAAAAAATGGTGTGTCCATCAACCGAATGATAAGAGCCAAAAAGTGCTTATCCGTTTATAAAATTATTCAGTTGATTATTCTTTGAATAGTTTTGCGAAAAACAAAATTTAAAAAATATATATTAAGGAAATAAAGTATTATTATGAGTTAGGGAAATTTTTTATATTTAAGGAAATATTTCAAAATCAAAAATTGCAATTAATAAGCTAACTTCACACGCAAAAATTATGGTGCATCAATTACCAATGCAGAAAATTGGTCGAGTAGCGGCAAAATTGATACATCAGGATCATAAAGAACTGTATGCGGTGTAAAAATTTCAAGATGTTAAATGTCGATTGAAATCGAATATTATTTTCATGTGCTAAACGATATGATTAAATTTTTGCTACCTTTCCATATTTTTTGCCAGCCATTTTACAAGTGCGCTCGGGTATAAAAACTGAAAACGTGAAATTTATTGCATGAAGTGAAACGGTCATAATAACCTAACCAAAGGCTTGCGAAATGGCCCATTTTAAAAAGAATTGGACCAATGGACCAAACGAAAAGAAATGGACCAAATTTGGTCCGTGCTCAGTACTCAAAAA
>NW_023476568.1:0-2990 GCF_013731165.1 Rhagoletis pomonella
TAAAAATTCAAGAAAATGTTGCCTTCAAACTATATTACTAAAATAATAAACATTGGAGTTATAGCACTTTTAATATCACAGGTCAACATGAGTTTCAGATGTAAGTATAATAACACAGTACAACAAAAATTGATTTTTTTTATGCAACAGAGTAACCTAAATTTAAGGATTATGTTGAGAGGATTTCGAAATTTTTATTTTATTTTTTTTTTAACCCTTCGAAATACAGCCGAAAAGGTTTTTTCGTTGAAAGTTGGGTATTTGACGGCCGATTTTTAAAATTAACATGTCATCACATTTCCTTTTAAGCTATGAAGTCGTTTACCCATGGTTAGGTCAGCTAACAAAATTCGCCCCCACAAATTCCTCCAACAGTTTGCTTAGTTGGAATTTTAATCTCACTGCTTTCGTACCAATTTAGGTACATTTTTGCTACGATTTTTCCCAAATTCATACTCTTTGTTTTCGTCGCATCAGCAACCCGGGGAGTGCAAAACTGACGCTGTCAATAGCGAGCTAACCTCTTGTAATTTAATCATGCCAATAAATTTTATAAATTGTGGAAGTCAAAGTAAATAAGTGAGTCAAACCTGTTGTTTCGTATTGATAATAATAATTTATAATTAATACCATAAATTGTGCTGGTGAAATAAAATTAAAAAGTGACTTAACAGTGTGTGCAATTTAAAAATGGCTTTCGTTAAGCGCGATATTGATATTAAAATGTTACCTACGAAACGTGGTGTTATTGAATATTTTTTGTTCCTTAAATATTACGGCTCTGCAAGTGTTCCAAAAAATCGAAGTCTCAATGAATATTTGCCAATAGTTATGAACACAATTTCAAAGTTGTGGCAGCAGGCAAACATCCCTATAGTTACAAGAACTACGCTCCGGAGAAACATTGAAAGCCTCCTTCAAAGTTATTACAATGTAAAAAAACATCCTTATGAATATAATGATCAGGAATGGAATAAAATATTGTTAATTTCAAAGTGTAAGTGCATTATGGACTTAAATCGACAATGTGATTGCCCTAGTGCAAGTAGAGTTCCAACCGCGGTAAATGACTTTCTTTATGATCAATGCGGGCCAAGGCTTTTGTCATTAGATAGTGGGCTTGATCATACTAGAACTGACAATTGCTCGCTAGAATGTAATGTTGAAAATCACACTGAAACCGCTGCAAGTTCGATTGGTTATGTGCCTAGCTCAAGTGAAGACGATGAAGCAAGTGAAGAAGTCACACAAAGTTTAAAAGTATCTGATTTGTCCTTAAAAAATTATTGCTCGGCGTTAGATAGGACGGTTACTTCAGATCGCTTTGAATCATTGCTTGCTACAATGCTAATAAAAGATTTGCAAGCTGCGATTGCTACAAAAGTAAAAAAGGATTTTAAAGAAAACACAGCGGATAAAATTATGAAATATTTTGATTATCTGGTCATTGACAAAAATAAAATTTCACGCAAGCGTAACAAATGTAGAGCACAAACTGAAGCAGCAACAAAAACTGGCACTGATCTTAAATGCATTTCGTATGATGGTAAACAGGACGTAACACTAAAAAAAAAAATAGTTCACGGTAGCGTAAGAACAATGCTTCTAAGAGAGGAGCATATTACAATTTTGAAAGAGCCTGATTCGAAATTTATTGGATACGTATCTCCAAAAGAAGGCACTGGGGAAGCAATCCAGCAAGCAATAGTAAGCTTTTTGAATACCCAAAAATATTGCTTAAACGAACTTGTAGCTATAAGCTGTGATGGTACAGCTGTCAATACTGGATATAAAATTGGAGTAAATGCACAAATGGAACGTTATTTACAAAGGCCCTTGCAGTGGAATGTGTGTTTGTTACATTTCAACGAGTTGCCTCTAAAAAAGTTGTTAACGCATTATATTGGCAAGCAAAAAGGACCTGGTGTTTGGCCAGGGGTGTTGGGGTCTGAAATTATGACTTGCACCAAATACCCGGTAGGTTGTCCACACTATAATAGTTAATGTTATAAACAAAAACATATATTTTCCTTATCAGGTTGTAAGTGGTTTTGAGGCTATTGCTATGGGAGTTATTCCTGAAAATATTGGCTCTTGGGAATTACGCAATGATCAGCGTTATTTATTTGATATGGTTTTGGCAGTAAATAATGGTGAATGCGATGAATATCTCGCTAGTAAGAGCCCCGGTCCCGTCAGTACAGCTCGGTGGCTTACAACAGCTTCCAGGTTACTTCGGGTATATGTTTCCAAAGAAAGCCCGTCAGCGGAGTTGCGAAACATGGTAGAGTTTGTTGTGAAAGTTTATGCACCATTCTGGTTTCTTGTAAAGAGCCAGCCACAAGCAATTCATGGAAGTAGACACGTTTTTAAGTATATTTGCTGGATACGCGAACTATCAAATCACCCAGAAAATATATTATTAGCCATGATAATCGACGCTGATCCAGAGATACGTAATGATGGGTACGAAAAAATCAAAACAGCACATCAATATCCACCAGCAGGGCTTCGCGTGTTCAAGGTCCCAAAGCGTGGCGTAATAAACTTTGAAAGTAAGTCGTATGCCAGCATGATCGATTGGAGTCAGTTTAAGATTACGGAACCCCCTTGTGTGCAGTTCTACCCAGATAGTGAACTTACAATGTTTCAATTTTCGGAAAATGAAGTGATAAATATCCCAGGTAAATATCTTCAAACTAAAAACTTCACGGGTCTTATAGTACTTTTAAATCATTTTTTTTTAGAGTTCCTCTGTCATTCCCAGAATACCGAACGGTTTGTGCGTGTTGTTAGTGAGTCTGCAAGTGCTGTCACTGATGAAAAGCGCCTGGGCCACATTTTTGCAAAATTAGAAAGCCGAGACCAATATAAAAGCCTTGATTCGCGCCAAAATTTGCTTAAGTAGCAATAAATATTGTAAGTGAAATAACTTTTTTGTTGATTATTTTAGTAATATAGTTTGAAGGCAACATTTTCTTGAATTTTTA
>NW_023476569.1:0-2989 GCF_013731165.1 Rhagoletis pomonella
TGGCTTCACTTGGCATTTTCAATTGGCGTCAGTTAGCACAGAAGAGATATGACTGGCGTGCTGTTTTGGACTCGGCCAAAATCGCTTAGGCGGTTACAGCGCCAAATAAGAAGAAGAAGATGGCACCTCATAACTAAGGATAGTTGCCAGCCTTGATTGGAAGATTTCTGCTGTGTTTTGGGGCAACAACTTGTCAGTAAAAAAGCATATAATTTGTGTTTCAAAAGTGTGTGAAAACCAATCAATTAACTTATATGATCTCGGTTCCGATATTAAATAATCAATAATTGTTTATACCCGCATTTTGGCACATTGGCTCGTTGAATGTGCCATCTAATAAATAGTGTCGTCATTCTCCTTAGCTGTTTTTAAATGATGTCGTCACAAATTGCTGGCGGAGACATGAATACAGGGTAAGAAAATTCTTTTTCTATAATGGTTTCCTTATAGAAAAGTTGGTTTCTTTTCCACCTTAGACATTCCGAATTCGTTCAAAATATGCTAATTTAAAACACAGAATTCTTTCAGTGTTCCTCCGGGGTTTTTGGACATGAACTGTTTCTTCAATTTAATAGTGTTCGCTTTATTTTTGTGGAAACGAAACATATTTTGCAAGTTATGGCTCATTTCTACACTCTTTCTTCAAATATTTCTCGTATTCCAGCTGTGCGCAGGCGTTTAGTTTTTCGCATCGTGTTTTTACATATTCGTAAATTAAATTTTTTTAATAAAATCAATTGGTGGTAGTTCATGATTGTGTGTGGATTAATATCACAACACTGAGGATTTGGCAATAACCTTTTCCATTTATTAAAAAACAACACTTACGGGGCAATGTTTATTGTAAGAACCACATTTTTTTCTATGCATCGACATACTTTAAGCATTGTTGGCGCTATTTCCATTTGAATAAGGAAATAGCGTCAATGACTTTATTTCCAAATTTTTGTTGACTTTATTTCGCTTTTGAAAAGGTAATACCACCTGGTGCGAAATAAAGTCAATTGACCTTATTTCCATTGTCCTTATTACCTGTTACCAAGTCTCCACCTCCGTCAACGTGGCGATCTGGCAACGCCATGTCAGTGTGGCCAAAAGACCACGGCTGCCTGGTCGAAAGGTAACAGCACAGCAGCATCAACACAGTCGTAGACGAACCGCCGCCGCGTACGTGTGTTTTGTTTTTTGGGATCCGTGCTCATTCGCCTGTTGTTGTGCCTTTTTATAATTAAAAGAATAAAAGTGAACTTTAATTATTCCAAACAAACAAAGGTGCGTGTTTTATTATTCAGCGGTGAAGCTAATCGAAACATGGTCCTTCGAGCCGGATATGAACCAGCGACCTATGGATGTACTTTGTTATATATCGACAAGTGCATACATATTAGCACAGCATTTGAAAGGGCATTGGTACAACCCAGAGCCAACAACAAACCACACGCCTATATACATATTACTGCTTGTACTCAGACGCGCTGAGACAAGTGCATATTATCCCAGCAAACAAAACAGCGGGACCCGAAATAAAACACAACCCAGGGAACAATCATAAATACACATATCAAAGTATAATCAAATTTTATTCTATCAAGAATTTCAATTTTATTTTAACTAATTTTTAACCAAAGAAGAAAAATGGTCCCCTTCTCAAGCAACCAACTTGTCTGAATTTTTACTTAAGGTAAAGTTAGAGGACCTTGAGAAAACATGGGTAAAGGTGCTAGAGTCCCATAGAGAAATCAGCTTCTCTGATAGCTATACAGAACTAAGCGGCTCTGTCGAACAGAAATTCGCTAAATGCATGGAAAGCTATCAACCATGTAAATCCGAAATTTTAGAAGCCTTACAGCATTTTAGTACTGCTAGCACCAGCCAACAAGAAACTTCCAACCACCCTATAAATGATTCCCACTCCGATGGTTTTTATCTTAAGGTACCACCGTGCGACACTGAAGTCTTCCACGGTGGGTACGAAGACTGGCCAGCATTCAGAGACATGTTTACGGCAGTCTATAAAAACCACCCAAAACTAACACCTGCTCAAAAACTTTATCACCTACGCCTAAAAACAAAGGGACAAGCGGGGCTCATGGTAAAGCAATACCCATTGAGCACTGAAAATTTCGAGCGTGCCTGGGAAGCGTTGAGATCACGGTACGAAAATCGTAGGATATTGGTCGGCAACCAGCTGAAAACCCTATTAAACCTGCCTGCAATATACACAGAAAACGGAGAACAACTACAGAATATGCAGACCACAATCAACAATTGCATGTCAATCCTAGCAACACAAGGAATCCCAAAAACGGACTGGGACCCAATCCTGGTATACCTGTGTCCATCCAAACTGCCAAGTGAAAGCCTTTCGCTATGGGAACAGTCCCTCAGCTCCCGGAAGGAACTACCGCTTTGGGGAGATATGAACAAATTTCTGACCAGCAGATACGAGGTAGTAGAAAGGTTAAGTACCTATAGACCAGGCAAGGCAAAACCCCAATTTTCGAGTTCCCCATATACTTTGCTGGCGAATTCCATAAAATAAAAATAATAAATAGACCAAGGTTCCCAAAAATTTTTGTATCATCCCGTATTCAAAAGCTCCTTGGCCTACCCACAAGAAAGTCTCTACACCAAATATCCGGAATGGATGGAATGGTGGTAAGAAATTCAAATGAGATCTGCGAAATAACATTTTGTTCATCAGATTTAGCCCTAAAAGTAGACGCACAACCAATAATACTGCCAAAACTCACTCACTTCTTGCCCACATCCAAAGTATCAAGTATCGATCTCGGAGAATTGGCGGATTTAACATTGGCTGACCCTCATTGTTTGACACCATCTAAAATCGATGTGGTAATAGGCAACGATATCATCCCGGAAATTCTTACCGAAGGACTGCAACATAATGTAAGTGGAACATTGCTCGCCCGAAACACGATCTTCGGATGGATATTGAGCGGTCCAGTAGCTGAAAAGGTCGCAACGT
>NW_023476570.1:0-2989 GCF_013731165.1 Rhagoletis pomonella
TATTGCAGTTGTGAATTTAAAAAAAAAAAACAATGTTTAACAAAATGGTACAAAAATTATGAAATTCTAATCATTTCGATCTTTCCTCGACCTCATTTGTAAAGAAATGAATATTGTAGCAGCATGCTGGTAAGTTATACACCCCTATGCTGTAATCCGTCGTAGATTTGATTTTGCTACGAATCTTAAAATTGGTATGCTGTAATCCGCGTTGCCGTATCGTAATTTCGAAATTCGGAGACCATCTTCGAAATTCGTAATGTTGGTATGCCTGAATCCGACGTAGCTGTAATTTGTATGTATTTGTCGGAAATTTGCTACGAAGAGCAACTGGTGTCGGAGCGAAGCGAATTCTTTTAAAATATCAATAAAATAGAGTGTGGAAACGCAAAAATATGTATGTAAGTTGAAGTGTGAATAAAAAACAAGGTATTATTAAATGTTTACAAAATTATCAAGTCGACAATCAGAACAAATCGCTCGCAATACGAAAACTGGTGGAATGCATGAGCGAAAGACCGGACATTGCCCGAGGCTTTGTAATAGTTAAAGAGGATGTGGTGGAATTTTGGGAAAGCGTTGCAAGATTTAAAGCAACACAATATTTAGTTGAATGGACGCCCTTAAAAAGAGGGAGCATATATTTATCATTTAAGCTAAATGGATCAGAACTGTCTTGTAGCAATCTCCTTTGTATATTAATGCAACAGTTGACTGCAGCATGTTCTTCCTCCTGAGACAAAAGTGCACCGGCCACTGAATCCATTCTATTTTACTTAATTAAGGAAAAGCTTTTTCAAATACGATTAAACATTTTTTTTTTAATTTCACTGTTCACTTGCGATTATATTTATTTTGATTTGTTTCTGTCAAAGCAGCTGATTAAGAACTTCGAATTTCACTATTTTAGTTGGCAACGCCGTTGATAGTTACGATCGTATTACAGCACACCAATTTTCGAATTTTCGGAACGGAGCTACGAATTCGTAACTACGAACTTTCGGATTACAGCATAGGGGTGATAAGCTTCGGGCATGATGGTAAAATCACTTGATGGAGCCAGCAAGCTGGTGTCGTATATTTTCCCTTAAATACAAAACGGTTGTTGGTTGGAAAAATATTTGCTTTTTTCCAGAGTTCATTGCTTTTCTATACCATTACTTATTGAAAATGTTTGCGTGTATGCTTATACATATATGTATGTATATGTTATTAAAAAAATTTAGCTACCATTTTTAGCCACAACGTTTTTTTTAGCTCTTTTTTAGCCCTTTTTTTAAAGGAATTTGGCTACCACTAAAAATGATTCGCGGCAGCACTGTACGCAACTGCTACTTACTAAAATTCAAAATTCAAATTCCTTTGCATTGTCCTCGCCTCGCGCTGTAGCTAAGGTGGGGTGGATTTTATTTTGGGGTGGTTGGCGTCGTTTTTCCCATTTTGTTTTGCTTATTTTTCATCTTTTGCTTCATCTTGTTAGCTACTAAACTTGTGTATACACACTCGTTTTAGCTATCCTTGCCCCATAATTTTTGCCTTTTGAGAGTTGTCAAACACACAAAGGACGAAGGACACATTAATGCTGCGGCATGCGGACAACCCACTGAGTTGGTGGAGTACTTACTGCTCCCAGATTTAAGTATGTGCTTTATGCGTGGATTTTTATGATTTTGTTGCTGTAGCAAAAAATTGATGCTTGTTATTATGTATTGTAGTGACAGTTTTCTGGTCTAAAGTGCCTTTCTTATTTTTGGCAAATGACAGTGAAAGTGTTCTTCGGATTTGCCAAAAATGTACGTTCGACATAAAATGCATGTTTTCCTCCCGTTAAAAATTCTCTCAAGAACAATAATAACAAAACTTTTTCGATGGAAATTTGTGTAAAGTAACGCCAGGTAACGTCACGTCAGATAATTCAGCTGATTAAACATAAAGTAGAAAAGATTTCTACAATTAAACACTTGCAAAAATTAACCTTAAACATTTCCAATATTACTACAAACACTTTTATACAAACAGTCTTGTTCAATTCGCATAGTTTTGCAATTTTGTAACCGAAGTCAAAATCCACTTCTGTTTTTTGTAACGTCACGCCAGCGCGTAAGTTTACTAATATCTTTAAATCGCTACTACCAACAGTTGTAATTTTTTTTTTACTGAATAAGTGGCCGTTTAATTGCTATGCAAATCTACACCATTTCCAGTTGTAAATGCGAAAGCGTCAATTGTAAATGAGAATAGTCATTTTTAAATGAGAAAGCGTCAATTGAAAATGAGAATAGTCAATTGTAAATGAGAAAGCGTCAAATGAAAATGCGAAAGCGTCATTTGGAAATGAGAATAGTCAATTGTAGATGAGAAAGCGTCAATTGTAAATGAGATTAGTCAATTGTAAATGAGAAAGCGTCAAATGAAAATGCGAACGCGTCAGTTGTAATTGAGAATAGTCAATTGTAAATGAGAAAGCATCAAATGAAAATGCGAAAGCGTCATTTGGAAATGAGAAATAAAAGTAAATGAATTGCGTACTGCATATATAATAGATGATTTAAATTCGCTTATCACTGATAATACTTAATCAATTATGTCGCTATAAAACGCGTTTGAAAACGGAATTTTTAAGTTTTCAGAAAGTTATGATCTTCATCTTTGCTGTTTGTAAGCTACGTCATATTAGAGTATGTACATAGATAAGAAGACAGGAAAATAAAGCTGGCCAATATTCGGATGAAAACGATGCCGGTCGAATTCCGAAAAACCTTCACGAATTACTTATATACATATAAATGTATGTATGTAGTTCATCATGACCTTCTTGAATCTGTTTAAACCATTACGGTATGTCTCGGATCAATGTATGTAGCTCGATAGAGAACACTCTTCGGTTTTATTTTCGCCGGGAAGTCTCAGTTGTTTTACACTGGCGGAAGAACTACTTTACGATTAAAAAGTATATAAATCAAGTATGTTAAAAATATGCATATATATA
>NW_023476571.1:0-2989 GCF_013731165.1 Rhagoletis pomonella
TATTGTTGAAAATAGTAGGTACACTGAGCTTATGCAATTTTAATTTTTATTTGACGAAATGTGGAATATAGAGTGGGAAAACGACTTTCTGTTTTGTTTAAATGTTTTATTCTTTCATTATTTAATTGTCTTTCGTTAATAAATAAATATTCATTCAAAAATTTTAAAACAGTCGTATTGTGCTTTTTCTTCGTATTAAATGAACTTTGTGAAGTATGTAATTTTTTTTTTATATACCAGACTAGTCCTCCATTAAAAAAGACAATATATTGTTATTTATTTTTTGGTTTAATCGTTATTTTAAACTGTTCTTAAGTCAAGTTTTATCTAATTTTAAAATAAAAATTTTTATTTAATTTCTACTTGAAATTAACAAAATTTTCTTTCAATGTTCAGAGTGCTACAAGCACATTTTTTTGCTCAGAAATCCTCATTTAAATTATCAAAAAAAAAATGAGAATACATACATAAAAAAATTTACCAACTTTTTTCTTTCTTAGGGCCGCTAACTTTCTTTCTATGTTTTATGTTTCTATGTTGTTTAGCTCCAAGAAATATCGCCCAATGAAAAAACCCCAAAAAAAACATACCTAAGTTTTTGTAATAAGTAATACAACACAGACATTTTTTCCGTGCATTATGACCAACACATTCTCATTTTTGTGTAACATAACCAGTGATACCAACCGGGAGAGAATTCCCCGATTTTCGTGGAATTTGAACTTTTCGGGGGAATCGGGGAATGACTTTATATTTTGGGGGAATTCAATATACAAAAGATTTTGATTAAAACATTCCTATTGTAAATTACAACTTGTAATAACAATCTCTCAATTTGAAGCATTACATAATTGTCTCATGCAACACGATTGGAATATCCACAAACTGCAACCGTGCATTGAGGCACTTTTCACTTTTTTCTCGTTTTCATTTGACACTCTTTTCGTTTTCGCCATCATATTAGTTTTTTATGTTATAAACATTTCCATTCAAGTAATTTATGTTCTAAATATGACCCATATCGGAACATAACTACAGAATTTTCAAATACCTCGACATCTGCGCTACCTAGGGGATTCATTCATACTTCACATTGCATTGTCATCGGGTTTTGAGCTAAGTTTGAAGTTTCAAGTCTCTAGCTCATCAGGAAGGTGTTTAAAAATTGATTGCAAGACTTGACTGCACCCAGGTGAAACATAATATAAGCTTGTAAATATGAAATGTATTTTCTTTTTTATAAAAAATGAGCATTAAACAGTAAAATTCATTTTAGGGGAATTCCATTCACAATAGGGGATTTTTTCAGGAATTTGGGGGAATTAGCCTTGATAGGGTTGGCATCCCTGAACATAACTAATACATTCTCATTTTAATGCTTTTTCTCTTTTTCGCTAGCACTGCTTTAAATGCTGCTCTGCGAACACCAACTTCAATTAAAATAAACGCTTATAATCGCCAACCTGGGAAAATTGAGAAACTACAATCCAGACTATCAGAAAAACTTTATTTCATCAATTCGCCAGCCGATACAACCTCAAATTGTATAATGAAATACTGCCAGCACTGAGGTTAACATTAATATACCTATGACATGATCATGTGGAATTAGCATCTTTGCAATAGTATATTGATGAGTTTTAAAAAAATTTTAAGCCAACAAAACTGGCAAATGAAAGATAACAGAAAATGTATTTTTTGTTCTTGATTGTTCTTCTAAGGACCAAATTCACACTGCATAGTTAACCACTGATAAGAGTTTAACTATTGATTTTCATATTCACAATGCTCAGTTAACAAAAGTTTAAACCAGCATGTCCCCATAGTTAACTTCTTGTGAAATTAAATTTTTTTGTGGAACGAATTTCAAATTTGAATAGAAAAGTCTTGTTTTTTAGAATTTGTATATTTTCAGGCGATATGAATTTCCATAGTTATCTATGTAACTCTGAATATAAATTCATAGTTAAACTCGTGTTGGTGGTTAAGTTAACAAACGTTTAACTAAGCACTGTGAATCCGGCCCTAAGTAAGTTCATGTTTATCTTTTAAAATACGATATTTGGTTAAATTCATAAAATTGCATAAAGTAATTGACTATATACCGCACGTTTAATAATATACAGATGTACGTAACCGGGCCGTTACACATTCAATTTTCCCCTTTAAATTTTCAATACTCTCACACTTTTACACTAACAGTAGCTCGTTTCTGTAACAATTCTCTACCAAGGCGAATTGAGATATGAATTCGCCGCCCTGTTCTCTACTGCTAATTAGTAGGTGAGAGTGACGTATTTTCTCTACCAGTAGAGAAATAATCGGTAGAGAAAAGTTACAGAAACGGGCTACAGGTCTATTCTGCACGTTACCGAAGATTTTGTAACCGGAAAATTGTATTACCAAAAAATGTTACCAGTTCTTGTCACCGCGGTACGTTGGTAATGCAGTTAAAATATTCAGCAATTCAGCTATGAAGAATTGTGCAAATCCTGGCATTGCATATTTCACGGGGCAATAATTTGTTACCAGCTTATAAGATGGTAACAAAATTTACCGGTTACAAGAATATACAGAATGCGAAAAGGGTTTAAAAATAGACAGGAACTTTATTTACCGGTTACAAACTTTTTATTACCAGCGCAGAATAGACCTGTAACACACTCTTATTTATTGCTTGAATGGGTGACTTACTTTCAATTTTTCCCTTTCAATTGAGTTTCAATTTTGCTTTAAATTTTGATCAGCTTTTCAGCATTGGCGTGCGAATTTCGTGAAAATAAAAAAATACTAAGCTATGCTAAAATGTTAATCTACAATAGAATTAAAATGGAAAATGGTCTTCAGAAGCTAGTTAGTTACATTGTTTTCTTGAAGACGGCATGTTGATAATGAAATTGCTACTCAAATTGAATGCAGCCTACGTAATGGCTTTCAATTTTTATGATTTTTGACAAGCAATGTGTGTGAGGAAATTGAAAGGCAAAAC
>NW_023476572.1:0-2989 GCF_013731165.1 Rhagoletis pomonella
ATAATAATAATAATAATAATAATAATAATAATAATAATAATAATAATGAAGAAGATGCAGAGCGCTGTGTCTAAGCAAAAGAATGTGTCCATGGACATAAAAACAGGTATGGCCCAAATCGAGGAGAGCTTAAATATATTAAGCTACCTCCGAGAGCAGCGCCGGAAGGGGCCTACCCTTTCCGAGCTGCGGAAGGCTGGCCCTGGCTCGCAAAAGAGAGGTCGAACTCGATCCGACTCCCCTACAGGCGAGCCGGAAAAGAAGAAAAATACTACTGCTAATAATAATAATAGTAGTAAAAACATTATTATTAATAATCCTAATAATAATGGCAATAATAACAACAATGCACAGAAAACCGTACCAGACAATCAATGGAAAACGGTTGGAAAAAGCAGAAAGCCCAAGCCAGGGCCAGCGCCAGGTGAACCCTTGGTCAAAAAGGGCGAGGCGACCAGCCGCAAAAAAAAGAAGAGGGTGAGAAAAAAGAAGAGTCTCGCCAAATTAATAATTAAGCCAGCTGAAGGCAAAACCTATGCAGAGGTGCTGGGAACGATACGCGGTAAGCTCCAACCCGAGAAGACGGAGACCGTAATTCGATCTGTTCGGAAAACCCGCGAAGGCGGCGTGCTCATCGAAATGGAGCGCTGTGGCAACCACACAGCATTTAAGGAAAATGTGTGCACTGCCATTGGCCAGCTTGGAGACGCCCGTATTCTCACTAGACGTTTACGTCTAGAAGTTCTGGGCATGGACTGCCTAACCACGGCCCCAGAAGTGGAGAACGCTATACGCGGGGAGCTAGGAGACAAGATGAATGGCCAACTTCGCGTCTCTCTCCTCGCTGTAAACTCGCGAGAACAAAGAATGGCTGTGGTGGAAATCGACGAACTGCCAGGCCGGACTCTTAATGAAAAGGGGAAGCTGCGAGTAGGTTGGATTATCTGCCGCGTCCGAGAGCGCGCGGATGTCCAAAGGTGTTTCCGCTGTCTGGGGTATGGCCACAAAAAGGCGGCATGCAAAGGCCCAGACAGAAGCAGTTCATGCTGGAAATGCGGTCAGAAGGGCCACATAGCCTCTGCATGTAAAGAAAGGCCAAGCTGCTACCTGTGCTCGGCAGGAGATGGACAGAAAAATGCCAATCACCTGCCCGGGTCGGGAGCGTGCAAGGCCTTCAGGGATGCCCTTGCTGAGTCTTATACAAAGCTTGGGAGAATATGATTAAATTTATACAAGGCAATATGAACAGGAGTAGGGTAGCTGCTGGACCAATTGGTTCTTGAACAAAGAGCAGACGTTGTCATCATCAGTGAACCCTATAGAACAAAGGAAACCTGGCATGTTGACCAACCAGGCTCGGCCGCGATTTGGATTGCTAACCCCAACCATCGCGCAGAGAGCAGCGGGGTCGGATGCTGCTACGTCTGGGTAAAAATGGCGCAAATCACTCTGGTGAGCTGCTACCTGTCTCCAAACGACACAGTCCCTGTCTTCAGGGAAAAGCTCGAAGACCTTGAAGACCAATTGCGCGATATAACCGGCCACATAATTGTTGCTGGAGATTTCAACGCAAGAGGCGTGGAATGGGGTATGCCCCAAACAAACACCAGGGGAAGACTGGTCCTTGAAATGGCAGCCCGCATTGGCCTAACCATCCTCAACACCGGAACGACCCCTACATATCGAAGGCCGGGTTTTGGATACTCTATCCCTGACATAACCCTGGTCTCAGAAAGCCTTCTTCGAAGGGCTGACGGATGGAGAGTGATGGAAGACCTGAGTGGTAGCGACCACAACTACATCACCTTCCAAGTCACTAACATAACGCGAGGGCAAACACGTAGTATCCCTCGCAGGAAACCAGGATGGAACCCGTCTAGGGTCGATGTTCGCAAGTTCGATACGTCACTCCTAGCAGATTCCCAAGGCATTTCACCCACAACGGGAGAGATCCACAACAGGGAGTCTTGTACTAAGCTGGTCGAAGAAACTATGCGCTGCATTCACCGGGCATGCAAAGCCTCAATGCCACAGAGGAGAGCATGTTCAGGTAAAAAGCAGGTATATTGGTGGAATGACCGAATTGCTGAGCTGCGAAGGGCCTGCCATAGAATGCGGAGACTCGCAACGCGCGCTCGTGGTAGACCTGAGGTGCTGACCAGAGCAGCAGCCTACAAAAGCGCTAAAAAAGCAATCGGGGCCGAGATACAGAAGAGTAAACGGAACTGCTGGAAAGCGCTATGTGACGAAGTGGATCGCGATCCCTGGGGCCAGGGATACAAAATAGTGATGAAAAAGTTCCATGCATCATCGCAAGCGATGGATGAGGCCCGAGTTAAGAATATAGTGGATGCGCTATTTCCCACACACCCACTAAGAGCCGACACAGTGTTCGTCGAGGAGCAAGCCGAGGCACCACTGTTTTCGACAGACGAGCTGAAGCTAGCCCTGCGAAGCATGAACGCCGGCAAGGCTCCAGGCCCAGATGGCATACCAGCGGAGGCAATCAGGTTAGCAGCGGAAACGAGCCCTGATCTTCTGCTTAACATGTACAATAGCTGCCTTAGGGCCCGGGTCTTCCCAAGCCAATGGAAGAAGGCGAGACTGGTGCTTATACCCAAGGGCAAAGGGGACCCAAACTCTCCTTCATCCTTCCGGCCACTCTGCATACTAGACACAGCAGGCAAAATGATGGAGAGTCCTTTCACCCCGACAACATGGCTTCAGGAAGGGACACTCAACTATAGGAGCAATTGGCGAAGTAGTCGAGGCGGTACATAAGGCCGAAGAAGCCTGCCACCAGGCGCGGCCAATAGTGCTGCTAGTCACACTGGACGTCAAGAACGCCTTCAACTCGGCAAGATGGGACGACATGCTGGAGGCCTTGGAACGGTCATTCAAGGTTCCAACATACTTGCTAGATATGATCCGGGACTACCTCAGAGACCGTTGGCTTTTGTACGACACAACACAAGGTCAGAGAAAGAGA
>NW_023476573.1:0-2989 GCF_013731165.1 Rhagoletis pomonella
CACATAAACTATCCTTAATTTTAGCGGTTGAAGTTCAACCGCTGGGCGAACACTAGTAATAAAAAATTTACAAATTATAAAAATTTTTCATTTATCAAGTGCACAGAATCGGGCTATTAATATTCAGAATTTTAATCATCTAATAATGTCTAGGCACTTCATGAAAAAATACATTTTTTTAAATCAAATGTTTGTTTGACGTTTCTTTATTTCCATATATGTATGTATATAGCAGTAAACTACATATAAGAATAAAAAATTTTAAATAAAATTATGATGTTTTTGTTTCTACCGAAAAATGTCGCCTTTGATTTGCCCCTTTCTCTTTTCGTGTTCCATTCTAAAATAAAGGCAAACGATGAGAAAATTTTGTGTTCGTGCCTTAAAATGTCACTGTTGTAAAAGAAAAAGAGACACATTATCTGCCCGTAAGCTTTGGCAGTCAGTCCTGTGCATAAGAATGTTAAATTCAGAAGAAACTCGTTTTATCATAGATACATATAGGCATACATAAATACATACATACATACATATGTATGTTAAAAGTTTTGATATCAAAGATTTTCCGCTAAATAGGAATTACTGCTTAAGTAGGTTGGAATTCTGTCATATCCCGTTTTCAACAGCTTCAAACTCTTAATACTTTTTGCTGATTTTGTTAATTAGCAGATCGCCTCACTTATTCAAGAAGTGTCAGCAGGTATCAAGGATCATTGTAGGCGTTCAATTGTCTTGGTGTCAATTGTCGCACCGTAGTCGGTAACTTCTTAAAGATCAGTTGATGCGAATGAGTGCAGCAATTGTGTGACAGAGTTGTCAAGAATAGAAAAAATATCAAACGAGGCCGCAAATTCTATTGTAGAAATCGAAGCAAACGCACTCATTTGCTGTACATATGTATGCACAGTAGGGTGGTCCAAAAAAGCATGTGGGGGAAAAAGTAAAGTCGGAATTTGTATGCCCTCACCACCTGTTCTATACCGAAAAAATATACCCTTATTTTTTATTTTCAAATCAAAAAATACTTAGAGGTCGCTCAAAGCGCCCAAGGCTTTCCATGTATTTTATATGGGGAAAAAACTACTTTTCATAGAAATAAATAGTATAGAATACTTAAGAATAAATATTTTTCTATCGGAAACCCCTATTTATCTGCAGGAGATTTCCAATAATAATACCCAGTTGTTTATTTAACCATTTTTTTATCGCAACTATAATTTATAGGTCCGCCAAAAACCCACAAAAATCCCGAAAAATGTAATCTTTAGTATTAAAAAAAGTTAAATAAACAAATGGGTATTATTATCGAAAGTCTCCTGAAGAGAACCAAAGCCGATCGAAGGGTATTGACTTTCGAGAACTCTATACCATTTCTAAAAAAAAAATTTCCCATACAAAAATACATGGAAAACTTTGAACGCCTTGAGCCACCTCGAAATATTGTTTGATTTCAAAATACAAAAATAGGGGTGTACCTTTTTTCGATATAAAACAATCCTAGGGGGTGAGAGCATTGCAATTCCGACTTTACTGTTTTTACACCACCCTAATGCACATGCGTGTAATGTTAAAAAAACGAAGAAGACAATAAACGATTTTCTGCAATATTTCTCAAATGCATCCTTCTTTTTATTTGTTGCGCTGGAGAATCCTTACCACAATTGAAAGATTTTTGCCAGGAATGATGACAACCCGCAATAATTTAAGTACTACACATTTTTGTCTAGGTCATTTCCCTGCAAATAATGGGACTAATCCGGGATGACTCCGGGAGCAATCGCAAAGGAGCATGCGACTAATACCACTTTTGATCTCTTTACATGGAATGAACTGTTCGCTTTTGTTCGAGCATGTCCTATGAAGAGACTAATTGTTCACCTTTATACCCGAACGGGTATAAAAAGCGACTAGTCACTTTTAAAAAATAAAAATAAAAATTAGCGCCAGCTGAGATTCGAACCGGGGTGCTCAGTTTTGTCAGGCGAATACTCTCCCTTTGTGCCAACGCCGCTCATGAAATTTCATTGACGAAGTGCGTACATATCATTAAATCGTTAATAGTACCCGTTAGAGATGAGTTGGGGACTAATTGGTCTCCAATTATACCCATAAGGGATGAGTCGAGACTAATTGATCTCCAATAGTACCCGTATGAGACTAGTTGCGACTAATTAATGCCGAATTGTACCCGATTGAGAGTAATCTCGGAATACTCTCTTTAGAGATTAGTCGCACAATTTTTTGCAGGGTTATGCAGTATATGTATCTGTGTAAGTGTTTATAGTGTTATCTCATTATTTGACTTAAATACATATGTATTTCAAAAATAGTTTTTATATTCAATAGCAATCGCATTTTGGTGTTTATTTCGGTCAAAAACGTACGCAGAAATATTCACACAAGTTAACTACTTTATGTTCTTATATCTTACATTTTAGATGGCTAGGAGTGAAGACCATTAATTTTTTTCATGCAATTGACATACATGTAACGGATCCTAAGCGATAAAGCAGAACTCAAAGTAACGACTTCTAAATACCAAATACCTACACTAGGTTAGGTTAGGAGGCAGCCTCGCGAGGAACGCACTTAGACATACATTGTCCATTATGTTTCCATTTAATAAATTCTGATTAAAGCCTTAGTTTTGCAAGAGCCGGGTAGCTGAGAAGTAGATGACGAGGTAAATTCTCCTCGTCTTCATCCAAACCTGCCTGAACCGAGGATTGGCGATACGCCAGCTTAAGAAGCGCAACTTTGCATGTCGTGGTTTTCGCCTAGCTTTCGCTGAGACCACCATAAGCCTATTTGTCCATAATCAGTCTACTAGTTAACGCATTTGTAATTAGAGAGAGAGCTCAGGCATCCCCCCATCAATTTCGATCGTGCCATAAGCTATCCTAAAGCTCTGATTACAGCTTGGCTATCAGGGTATCGGTAATTCATTGGTCCGTAGCCAGTTATAGCAGCCACACATCTGCCTGAAAAA
>NW_023476574.1:0-2989 GCF_013731165.1 Rhagoletis pomonella
TCTCGCTGTTCGCAGTGTTCATCCAACTTGACGTTTCTCTTTGTGGAACATTCTACGTCATTCTTCGAACATTCTGCCTATTTCTCGTTGTTCGCTTTGTGTTGCCGCAGTATTCGCCACACTGCCCTCCACCTAAGTCTGATCGTCCCGATCAGACACACTTGCCGCTCCAACCGCTGCAAGTCTTTCCAAGTGGACCACTTTCATCTTGGTCCTCGGTCTCCCCATTGTCTGGATTCGATGCACTGCGTCCTTCAGCCGCTTGTCAATCTTCGAATCTTTCCAGTCACGTCTTTGCTTAAAGGTGAAGCTTTTCTTCTTCTGTGACATGTACAACCGCAATGCGTTACTGGACATTGCTTCCGGCTTATCATCCGGAGTGCACCATCTCACATGGTCGTGCTTCTGCCGGCCACTGGTGGTGACCAGACCATGTCTCTTCTCGTGGGCACCCTTTTCGGATCCATGCCGGATCATCTGTCCCTGACACCCTGACTCCCGCCTTCGCGCTGCACTGCCTTTAGCACATCTTGCTATATCCGGATCCTTACGCTGAAGCTTCCGCCGTCGTTTCGTATCTCGCTCTTCCGCCGATGCTAACTTCATTGACCGGACATGTATAATCTCACCCTTGGCTTCCGGCTTAACTGCTCGCTTTTTCCGACCACCTTTTTCAGGACACTTCAAAGCGCGCCTACTGCTACCACAGCCGCTTCCATTTCCGGCCACCGGCGTATCACCATTGCAACGTGGTTCAGTGGCTTTCCTCCTGCCGGAAACACTGCCTGGCTCGCCATGACCACTTCCTTGTTGCGACCTCTTCTTCACTGAGCTAGCGGAACCGTCACGCTTTTCCTGTATCAGTGAACCGCTTCCTTCTCCTGATAAAACCACTCCGTCTCCATCACTGCCAACCTCCGCCCAACTAACCGCTTCCGTTTCTGGTGGAATTGTCGACACTTCCTCTAAGACTAACCGTCTACTGCAGTACTGGCTGTCGTAACCAACCCTAAGTGGCACTTTCCGGTGACGATCTGTCAGGATCATTCTCTGGAGGTCAATCTTCATGCCTTGGCCAAGTAAGAAATCCACGCCGATGATGACTTCATCCACAATGTCTGCCACTATAAACTTAGTGTACGAGGCCCAATCGTCGATTATTACCTCGCATGGTACTTCTCCTAATACTTGGGTGCATTCACCAGTTGCAGTCTGCAGCTTTGCTCCAGGTAGTGGCTTCACATAAAAAGTGGCCAAATCCGGTCGAATAATGGAATGTGTCGCTCCAGTATCCACTGTCAGTACTCTCTCCTGCCCATTCACACATCCACCAATAGTAAGGTTGCTCGCATTCCGGCCAATTTGTGAGACGGAGATTATGGGCCCTTCAACTTCTGGAGCCAGCACGCGGCCCCTCCTGCTGGCTCGTTTCAGTTTAACGACTGATTGGAGTTGGCTTCGTCTCCTTCAGCCCTGCGTTTGCGTCCTGCTGAATTGTTGAGCCCACTGGAACTTGCACTGCAATCGCGGGCGAAGTGGCCTGACTTTCCACATTTAAAACATTTGCCAGAACCATGCTTTTTCTCGCCCAGCAGTTGGATAATCTTCTTCAGCATTTCATTTGTCTCGTCCGGTGTTTCCACTTCCACGCGATGTGCTTTGTAGGCTGGTCTACTTAGGAGCGCAGCCGTTTCACGCGTCCGAGCATACGAGACAGTTTCAGCAAATGTTGGCTTGGGATTCGCGTACGTCTCTCGCTTGGTATACACGTCCCGCATTCCGTTGATGAACCTCTGGATTTTTACTCTTTCAAGGTGCTCACCAGATGCGTCTCCAATTGCCAAATGAGCCAGCCTTTCAATCTCAGAGGCGAATTCCTGTAAAGTCTCGTTGGACTTCTGGCAGCGATTCTCCAGCTCCATCTGGTAAATCCGTCTCCTGTGCTCGCTACCATAACGTCTTTCCACTGCACCCATTAACGCATCGTAACTGTTCCTTTCACAATCAGGAATAGTCTGCAAGATTTCCGCTGCAGGTCCTTTTAATGCAACGAACAATGCAGCGGATTTATCCTCGATGCTCCAGTGATTTGCTGTAGCTGTCTTCTCAAACTGGAGCTTAAAGACTTGGAAAGGAATCGTGCCGTCAAAGGATGGAGTCTTTACCTTGGGCGTGCTGGTCGAAGAAGGTGGACGATTCAACTGCATATCTCGGAGGCGACCTTCCAACTCTTCTACCTTAGCCTCGACTTTCTCCTGAATTAGCTCTTCGATTTTATCTTGTCGTTCCTCGATTTTATCCTGTCTCTCTCTGAGTTCCGCGTTATCTTTAAATAAATTATCTTGTAGCTGAGTAATCTTTTCATCTAGCTGCGATGACATGTACGTTTTCTGTGCTTCCAGCTGCGAGGACATGCGTCTTTCCTGCACTTGCAGCTGGGATGAAATCTGTGATGACATCTCTGCAATGCGTGTATCCTGTACTTGCATCATCTGTGACATGGCAGCCAATAACGTGTTCATGTCCATAACTGTTGATGACGAAGGAGCCTTTTGCTGTTCTTCAACCTTCCCGGATGTCTGTTGCACGTCCTTCGACGAACATGCAGTCTCATCCTTCTGTTCGTCCATTGCGGATGTATCGTCGGGTTTACCTTGGAAGTCGTATTTGTCCACGTCGATGCCTTCAGCTTCCATAGCCTCTCGCAACCGGGATAACAATTCCACTTTTCTTCCGGAGGTGGCCAAATTACGCTTTTCCAACTCCTGTTTCAGCTCCTCAATTTTTAAGTCCTGAATTTTCGCCATTTTTAGTAGTTTCTCCTTCGGGATTTATTTAACAATCCCACTTCTGACACCAATTGTTACGATTATCCTCGAAACCTTGAGGGATTTCCCAAATATACTCGGGCTCGTATCGCTGGATTGTTAAATAAATGCTAACGATGACCAAATTGTAGTACAATTAACTTTATTGTCCAACAAACAAT
>NW_023476575.1:0-2988 GCF_013731165.1 Rhagoletis pomonella
CTAACGTGTGGCCTCGACCCACGACTTAACGCCGGACTTCAACTGCTCTTCTTATCAATTGGCTTCGTTCATGTTGGATATACACATACATTTCTATCTAAAGACAGAATCCCTGGGCTACTGCTACATCTATTTCATACGTAATGCTTAATTCTACATCACTGGGAAGTCTAGGTCGATAAATAGATTAAAAATATCACAGATGGAAATATGTATAAGTATAGCGAAAAAATATCACAGTAAGGAAATAAGTAAATAGATAAATAATTACAACGTATGGTCATGATAGGAAACTAAATAAATTTAAAAATAATAACATTAATAAATAATAAAAGCAAATAAATAAATAAATTATTACAATATCACAGAGATTATAAATTCGTAGTCAAGTAGTAGATCAATAAATATATCAATAAATACCTAAATAATCACACAAATATAGTCAAGTACAAAACTAAATAAATAAATAATTACAAAAATAAATAAATAAATAACACAGAAACATAGCAAATCTATCCGCACAATCAACACTCAACATTTAACAAAAATTCACCTAGCAAAAATATCTTTAGCGTGTTATATGCCGATCTTTTTTTATAAGCTTTTATTTAACTTGGTCATCCCGCGCAAATCGCGGAAATTTCCAATCGATTTTAAACTGACTTCCCTACAAGTTAGAGACTTGAAATTTTCCGCATAGTTCCAATCACGATGACAATGCAATTTAAAATATAAATGAATTCCCCATATGGTCCAGGGGTCTTGATTCAAAGGCGGTCAAAAAATAGTAAGATTTATGGCTAACAGAGCGTAATTTGCCAAAGAACGTAAAACCACTATAAAATTGTTAAAGCTGTCAGCGATAGTGTAGCAAAGCTACTTGTGGCAAATTCTGATATCAACCTAGTCTAGATATGAACCTCGTTGTAAGAATTAGAAGACTCCAGATGTCGCCCCGACAGCAGAAGTTAAATATTGCGCCTAAATATATGCCAGTCTACAACAGAAATGGACGACACGCCATTTCTTTAAATAAAATGAACTGCTGCTATATGTACATATGTATGTTTATACAAACCATAAGCAAACAACATTTTGCTTACCAAGTCTTCTGTTCTCTTGCATTGCAAGTTGAATTATTTTAATATCTATGCAAAATTTTGTACATAAAATGAAATAACACTTTTTAATATACAACGCTTTTATGAATGGACTAAAAATTATAAAATAAAATAATGTAAAAAAAATATTTTTTAAAAACAAGCTTTTATTTAACATGTACAATCAAAGGAATAAAATAAAGTAGTGTAACAAAAGATTTTTTAGCAAGAAAATTTTGTCAAAACTGCACTAAAATGAATAAAATAAAATAAGTTAAGGTCTCGTTAAAGTTACTAAAAGCCATTTAGTGAAAGGAGTTATTCAAACTCTAATGAAAATTACTAACAATTTGTACTAATTTACTTCGTTTTTAAAAAAGCTTGTCGCGCGAATAGCAAACCGACATTAAAATACAAATACAAAAAGGAGACATAAATGAGACGAAAAATCAACAGAACATACCAACAAATCATCTAAATACACAAACACGGATTCACGTAAAGAAGCGGGTAGTAAGTCTGCTCATTCGTTGTGCCGCGTTGCACAGACCGAATGGCATTACCGTAAAGTGATAGAGGGGCCTACCAGGTACCGTAAACGCCGTTTTCTCCCGAGGCTTCTTTTCCAGTGGTATTTGCCAAAACGCGTCCTTCAAATCTATCGCAGATATATACCGAGTATTTTGTAACCGACTTAAAATCCCATCTATATGTGGAAGTGGATAAGCGTCTTTTATTGTTCGCGCATTAACTTTTCTCGCGTCTAAGCATAAGCGGTTTTTCGTGCCCTTAACAACCAATGATACTGGCGAGCTCCAACTGCTGTTGCTTTCCTCAATAACTCCCATTTCCAACATTCTGTCCAGTTCGCTGTAGATCAATTTTTGAATGGCCGGAGATATTGGGTAAAAACGCTGTTTTACCGGTAGATTTTCATCGGTGACTTCGATGACATGCTCTTCTACATCCGTTTTTTTCCTAAACCTAATACCGCGAACGATGGAAATTGGGCTTTAACACGCTCTAACGCTAAGGTTTGGTCACTAGTAAGCTCATGTTGTACCGCGTCAAAAGACAGGTCACCTTCGACGGGTACAAGTTCTGCCACGCCAGCATTATGCACATTCGCACTCACTCCTCTACTCACGACATTCATACCGAAAGCTTGCCAAAAGTCGACCCCTAAATAAACCTCCTGCTGAAGCCCAGGAACAATCAAAAATTCTATATCTCAGGTTGTGTTGTCCCATAACACTGGTAATGTTATCACCCCCGTAACCGCTGTTTCACCACCATTTGCCGTTTTAATATTCTGGCCCTTGATTGGCATTATCAGGTCCTCTTTTCCACACAGAAAAGTATCCACATTTTTGCCTAAACAGCTCGCTCCTGCGCCTGAGTCTAGCAGTGCTAACATCTCCTGATTCCCTATCTTGGTTTTGGCAAAAAACCTATTATCCCCCTTTACTGTGACTATTGTTGAGATAATCTTATTGTAGATTCTTTTAAAATGTCTCTTATTTTCTCTCATCCGTTTGATCTTCATAAAATTCCTATTACTCTTCTTATTTACTAACTCCTCACAAAATATTCGCCTACGAGCCTCCTCATACTCCAATTTACGCGGATGTAAGCTCTTCACTCCATTCTTTTTCTCTTGCTCTAACTTTTCTTCAATTTCATTTGTTTCGTGTTTCCTTAAAATGTCTACTACTTTTCTTCCGGGCTGCTCTTCTCCTGGCAGGAGCTCCCGGCCATCTCTGCCAGTCTGAGGTTTCCCTTATCTGCCTTGTATACGCAAAAAGACGAGTCACCTCCACACGCAAAACAAACCATGTTATGGAACGAGGACGTACACTTAGCTTCCTTGTGGGTACCTGCCGGGTTC
>NW_023476576.1:0-2988 GCF_013731165.1 Rhagoletis pomonella
CGAAACTTATTTTAAACGATTCAGCTTAATTTATTCTTGGAATACATTCTTTTCAAAAATGCATTGAACAAAAAGATATAGGCACATGAAATACGAAAAGGTCCCTAGGGACCTTCTCACAAATCGAAGGGTTAAAGGGGCATGTAGTACATATAGATACATATATGTATATATATGCATATTAGTAGACGAAATAAAGTCGACTCTTATGTTAAAGTTTGTCAGCACCAAATAAGAAGAAAGTTAGTATGTACTTACATATATGTAATATTATGTGCAGGTGCAAGAACGTTATCAATAAATGATTTTGAAGTATGTGTATGGGGTACATATTTACATATGTAAGTACATACATACATACATTCAGCTGCCATCAACAAATTATGTTTCTTTATTTTTAATGATTTTCATTTAAAATATAATTCAATCTGGAACAGAAACCACAATAATAAAAGTTTAAAAGCTTGCACAAATTGCAAAAAAAATGAATCAACCTTCAAGAAATGGTCATCCAAATTTTTTATTTGAATATTTAATATAGTTTCGGGTATTGTAGTCCATTCAATTATATTATAAGAAAGTGCAAGTTTCAAGTTGTTAAAAATTACCGTTGATTTTTTAGATTTTTTTGTTCGGGTTTTGCTGTTTATTTTTCATACAAAAAAAATTTGTTCATGTGTTATATGGAAGAAAATGCGAACACCCTCCACAAAAAAAAAATTCTAAGAAATCAACGGTAATTTTTAACGACTAGAAACTTGGACTTTAGTGTACTTGATTGAATGGACTACAAAGCTGCATACCCGAAAATTTTCTAAATATTCTAACTAAAAACTTTAAAATTTTTATAACAATTTTTTGAAGTTTGATTAATTATTTTGCAAATTGTGCAAACTTTTAAACTTTTATTATTGTGGTTTCTGTTATAGATTGAATTTTAAAGGAAATTATTAAAAATAAATAAATAAACATAATTTGCAAACAATATCATTTTGAATTTCGTTGCTAATTAGTTGATCGCATCTGTATGTACTACAAGTATCCATATGCGCATGCCTGGGAAATGGATTTGCATTTGACTCCAGAACTATTATTTACAAATAATATCTACGAGTATTGCAGTAAAAGTCAAAACACAGTTAACAGAAGTTAACAAACACATTGCTTTATAAATTTTTTTGTTAATGCGTCCATCTTTAAAGTGAGTATGTGAAAAAACCAATTTTATCATTTTTTTTAACTAACATGCATTTTTACTAAATTTGCACCTTCTCTATCTATCTAAGTTCTCTGATGGCACTCAGGGTTGCCAAACCTAAAATGCTGAAAGTGGTACAGATAAGAACAAATTGGTGGACTTGGGGTACAACTGAGAAAGAAAAAGGGGTACTTTTTGGGGAAAAGTAAAACTAAATGTATTCTACAAAAAATAGATATTTTCGCTTTTGGAACAACAAAGCCGTTCATAAATAAGAATTCAATATCATTTGAACAAAACAGAGTTACACTGGCGATCAAAACTGAGTGCATGGTGATTTTATTTTAAATATTTACAATGTTTTTTCTTTTGTTATTTTTTATAAAACTATTTTTCATGCTTTAGCCAAAACCATAAAATTAATTCAAACTTTCAGACTTAATACAAACTCTAGAAAAATGCAACAAATTTCCATAAAAATTTTGAACATTTTAGTCTGAATTCGTGGATATGCAGTTTAAAGCATTAAAAGAATTTTTATAAAAATTTACTTAAAAAACATAGTAGATATTTGAAAAAATCACCATGCACTCGGTGTTGATCGCCAGTGTATATAAATAAAAAAGATATTACATACGTATGTATACATATTTAGACTTAAATATGGCATACGAAATTTTCAAATAAAAATTATACTTTTCGTTAAACTTTGAAACAACAATACAAACATGCTTTAAGCGAAAAGTGAACGATTTCGGGCAAAAATGGGGGAACTACGTAACCTTCAAAAAGTCAAAATGGTGTACGTCTGGCAACCCTAATGACACTCAGCATCATGCCATCAGCTGTTTTGCTTCCTGGAAAATGGTTGTTGTTTAACCAGTAAAAGTCCAGTAAAGCTTGCAAGTTCAGCTGCCATTTTAGCTTTCCAGTAAAATTATTACTGGCTTTTACTGGATAGTTGATATTGTAAGACCAATTTTTAATTTCAAAAACTTCTGAAACGCCACATCATTACCCGATAATTATATGTCTGAGCGTGTGTAGTAAGCACATAATTTTCTTCCCCTTCTCTTTAATATTTTATGGCGCCTATAATACGACTGCATTTTATACTCGTAGATACAGCTCGCTCTGTTAAGCTAACATTTTGTGCTTACCCAGCAAAAAACACGATTACCACAGAAACGAAAGTGGAAACGAGCTAGGCGATGGGAATCGCTTACCGTTTCGCTTCAAGAAGGCCTTATTTTAACATGGGCATGTCATTGGAGGTAAGCCCTTACCCGCAGCATTACCTTCAAACGAAGGGAGAACGCATGGATAAACAGAATCCAGAGAAGCGAACAAAGAATGCCTTACAGAGAACTAATGTAGAATGCCTAGATAAGTACATACTTATTTATAATAAATTGAAATCAGAAAATGTCTTAAAAGGTTAAAATTAATTAAAATTTTTATAAATCAGCGTACATATGTATGTATTTAGGTATTTAGCTTTTCTTTAAAATCGGTATGTACATACATGCATATTTAATTAAGCTTAAAATTGTACTTCCTCACTCTTGTACGTCACTTCATTGACTAACTTCAACTTCGCTGCAAATTGAACAAAGCAAAACATGATTTTTATGCGAGACAAATTTTCACAGAAAGTAACGGTAGAAAAAGAATTTTTGGATATTCATTCCATTTTTCAGCTGACTACGATGCAGCATTCTACTTTGCATTCCCCGAAATGAAGCAAAGAAGCGAAACAAATAAAATATTGTAGGACATTCTACTTTGCA
>NW_023476577.1:0-2988 GCF_013731165.1 Rhagoletis pomonella
TATAGACTCGATAAGTGCACCAGTGTTTTTTATTGGAAAAATAAGAAAACAAAAGCACCAGGTTTTAGTTTGAAATACAATTAAGTTTGACGGTTTATTTAATAGGTATATTAAAATTCAAGGGGGCTTACAATATTACCTTGATTATGAAGTGGTGTGGTGGCGGAACGTCCGTAATCGCTGGTGATTGAAATCCAATAGAAAGTTTAAAAAGTTAGAAACTGAAGTCGAACCCTCTAAACGGTTTGAAGAGTTCCGTTTTCAGGGGAAATTTAACGAAGGTGCACTGACAGGAAAAGTGCAGTTTTTCTTTTTGTCTTGTTTCACAAACGAATGTGTATGTGTGTGCATCTGTTAAATTAACATTAGGGTGGTACACCCGATAATTTACTTTAAGTATTTGATTTAGCGTGGAGGCCTAAACATACCGGCCCCCTTGCTATAAGCAACGTTTCAAAGATGGTTCAGCTACCACACCTTACATTTACATTTATTTACATTGTAAATTATGTTCTTTAACTTTGTGAATTCTGCCGCAGATTGGTCCTTGCTCGGGGATCTAGTCCGCACGTTCTCCGGTCCTCCTTGCAATCTCTAGCTACGGGGAAAAATGGAAGAAAAAGCTAATAAGGAAAAAAAGGTGTGGTTGATCATTTCATTGCACTTTTATTTAAATTCGGTATGTATTCATGAATACTAAATATAAAATTTTAACTGTTTTGTCACATTTGGTGAGCTCCTGATATAATCAGCCCGAACATGGAAGCTTGCGCCAGTAAACCGCCGATCGTTGTTGGCGGAGTGCCACATACCATGACCTGGGCGTATACATCAGCGCCAAGTGTTAGTCGAGTGGGGGTGGCCCGATAGAACTGTGGATCCGCCAGACGCATAAATTGAAACGGCGTCGCTATCGTTGGGTCGATGTTAGCCGCGGGGCTGAGTCGGTTGTATCGCGTAACTAGCCTGGCCTGAGTAATTACTCGTTCCGCGACCCCGTACTTTCCTCGCAGCACGAGGGAACATGTTTTCGCGCGGGCGTTGCTGACCTCGAGCTGAAGCTCCCGTGCTAGGTCCCTGTCGATGGTACTGCTGGGGGCGCAAGAGTCAATCAACGCCCGCACCAGATGAAGTCGGCCGCCTGACTCGATTCGTACAATTGCGGTTGGGGCGATGGCTACGAATGAGCGCATTTTTGGTGCTGGAACCGCGATTGTTTTTAACTTGCCTGTCCGGAATCCACCCGATGGAATGCGTTGGATGGTGAGGGAGGAACGGTCGCCACGTCGGTGTCGTGCGGCCCTTATTGCTTGCCAACGCGACGAGCGAAAAGGACGAGTTTCCGCGCCATAGCGCTGGCTGCAATTACGCTTGCGCCAAAATGAGCGAAAAGGACGAGTTTCCGCGTCATCTCGGTGGCCAGAATTGGTTCCGCGCCGATATGAGCGAAAAGGACTAGTTTCCGCGTCATTTCGTTGACCGCCCGTTGGCTGTGTGTGTGTGAGCACTGCTGGCATGGGACTGTCTGCTTCAAGTTCGTGGTGTAGCGGCGGTCGAATCTTGCGGGTTTTCAAGCCGCCGTCTGGTGGTGAAGGGATTATCTCTTCCCGTTTTTCCACCTCTTCTGCCTCTACCTGCTTCGCCCATGACGTCGTTTGGTCGGAAACGTAGAGCGAAATCGCTCCGTCAGAGCCGTCGTCGTTATCGGGGTGATTTTCCGTCGTTTCCCTTGGATCGCCGTAGTCTTCAATATGCAGGGAGGTATGGTGCTTTTCGTCGCAGCGGTGGCATCGGTCATTGCTTCCACATATTTCTATCCGATGGAATGGCGACAAACAGTTGGGACAGTACCGATGTATCAAAATCGCCCGCAACCTTTCCTGCGCGGATTTCCCTCGGTATATGGGGTAGAGTCGTACTCCGTGGTTGTTACCGCACAACCGACAAGGAATCTTAAAATGATCGACACGTTTTTCGGTCTTAGTACGGGTGGCCGTGAAGCGAGGCATTCTGTAAAGTTAAACCCCCTTTTTATCGCCGTATGCACAATTATGGTTCATTGTGTATTTTAAAACCTTAGCTGGGTGGCAAGTTATACATATATACATATGCATATTTAATTGCTAATGATTTACATATTTGCCGTATTACGTATACGAGAATGTGCAAGAAATTTGAAATGTCAACCACATACCTTTAAAACTCCTGAATGTTTTTTAATGTGGTGCTGGTGCTTAATTTGGGTGTTGTGTACTGATGTGGTACGTTCCCGACTTATTGTAACTTCACGCTGGTGTTTGTGGCAATTCTCCAGTTGATGCTGGCGGACAGTTGTATGCGCAGATGTAATAATCTGGAGACCGCTAGTGACCCTTGACCGCTGGTATATTCAAAGAATGGCGCCTTTGTTTAGCTGCAGTGGACTGTATTTGCTTTGCTCTGGTTAATTATAGTTCCTGGCGAAGATGGACCATGAATAACTCAGTGAGATGGGAGACCAGTATGTTTGCATGTATGTATGTATATAAAAAAATATTTATTGGACCAAAAAGTAGTGGGTAGGCACTGTGGCCAATGGTAATCAACTATTACCACCTCCGCATGGTTATAAGCCATGCAGAGTCCGCAGAATGCTCCGGAAGCAGTGTCCGGAGGATGCATCCGACTAGGCAGAGCATACTTTGAAGTGCCATCTAATTAGAACTTAAGAAAGTTCAATTACATGGCAGTTGAGAAGTGCATGTGCAAAAATTTCCTAAATTGCATAAACGAAATTTTTGCACATGCAGCAGTACATAGCATGTATTTAGGCGCCTGGTGTTAGCAGACGCGCCTAAACATAATGTGTTGTAATCGATTGGTGATAATAACAAAAGTTAAGATCTATCTTCACAAATCAGTTCCGTATCAGTTCAGTATCATTGCCAATCAGCATCGATCAGTGATACCAATTCACACACATCCGTAGTATGTCGTCCGGTACTTTCA
>NW_023476578.1:0-2987 GCF_013731165.1 Rhagoletis pomonella
CGTATACATATATTTGTTTCGAAAATTCCATTCGTTGCTTATACAAATATTTCTCACATATGCCAGAAATAGTATGTTCATACAATGTGTGCAACAGATATTATTTAATATTTGCGTGCTTCGAAAATTTCCGTCGTTCCTTAGCACTGCTACGCAAACCTAAACATAAGTAAACTGATTTGCAGAGATTTCGATTTTTTAAAGAGGTGATTTAAGCAAATTATTGATTTGGGTATACATTCGAATGCAAATATGTATGTACACACAAATTCACAAAAAAAAAATTAGAAATTATATCTTCCCCTATTTTTTTTTCTTTTCCTAACATAAACTTATGCAAAAACAGCATTTCTGCTAGATTTGCCTAAAAACTTTAACAAAACTCACTGATAGCATATTTTTAACTTTTATTCCCCTTTCATCCATCAGAAGCCATTTATTAACGCTTAGCTTTCAATTAAGCGCATTAGCTCCATTTATGTTTATTTCTTGCTTGGCTTTGTTGCTTCGTCGGCCATATTGCTAACCGAGCTTTTAGCGCGCCAACAAGTTTTTTTTTTTTATTTCTATGCAATATTAATAAAATAAAATTCGAAGCAACTAGCTATTAGTGAAAGTAGTAGAACAACAAAATGACATAGAACATGCAAACTGCATTCACTCTTTCGTTGGAAGGATATTTGTTTATTTTATTCTTTGGCCTGCTACTTTTCAGCGCTCTTTCTACTACCTTGCAGGTGCTTAATTCGTAATCGGCTATATACTTTGCTTATTTTGCTTCGTGTTGCATTCCATTCGCATGCACATCAACTTCCATTTACATGCAAAAGTATGTGTACATACATATATACATACACCCATACAAACTTCGGTAAGGCGGCCATTATCCCCGTTGCAGTTTGCAAATGTGAAGTTTAAGTTTGTTGGCACAGCTGCCATTTGACCTGCTTTTCGGCATCAGCTTTCACAACTTTTACTTCCTTAGTTTTTGCAACCACATAGCATACATAAATATATACCTACGTATTTGCATGCATATGTATATGAGGGTTTAAGTACAATATTTCCTTCTTGCTGCTTTCCTTTTATTTCGCTGACCTGTGTACCGGTGTGCCACTTTTGTAAAACAGTCGTGTGACACGCAAATTTTTGATCTTTTCGAGTGGCAAAACTTACAATTTTTCATGTTTCAAATTGATATTTTGAGTGAGTATTTGCTGGGCGTAGAGGGATGGCGCCTAAAAGTAGGCATGCCGAGTAAGACTTAAGTCGTAAAATCAATATTACTGTAGCTGAGTAAAAATTTACATATTTTCATTTTCATTATAGGAATAAAACTTTCAAAAAGTACGCAACGAGCTATAATTTATTGGTGGGTGAGAGAAATGCATGTAAAAGACATTCAAGAATTAATATGTAGGCAAGTCTGGGCGAGGGCATAATGACTTATTATCTCTGCCGAGGTTAAATAGCGCGTTGCATTTAATTCGGGAAGGTGGACTGGAATCGAAAACTTGTTTCCGAAAAATTATAACCGCCATCTACGTATGCAAGGCAACCTCACTGTTCTGCTTTGAAAACAGGGTTTCTATTAGATGTGCGAACAGAAGCCAACGAGAATAACCTGCAGGTCACGATCAAGGGCCTTTTATTCTTATTTTTACTGATGTCTCTGAGCTGAATATTAAAGTTGGCTGTAGAACCTACTCGCAAAACTACTTACTTCCAACTCAGCCTCGGCCACAATTTTGTACAAAAGCGTTGAAACAACATGGAACAGTGAGGCTGGTAGATAGTGGAACTTACTCACAAGAACTGTCGATTAACCTCAGTCTGGTATTATTTGACAATTTTGGCGTATTTCATAACTTTTCATACAAGTTTTGAAACACTATGGAATTTGGGCACCATTACTTTTTGTTACTTAAATTTCAGTTGCACTGAATAAATATTTTATGTTTAACAAGTAAGAAAGTCTAAGTTCGGGCGGAGCCGAACATTAAATACCCGGCGCAAGTATTAAATATGTTTTTTCACCTTTCCGAAACCTTCCGCTAGATGGTAAGCCGGGGTGTATCAATTTTGAGTAAATTAGCGTCCTTCAATTTCGAAATATTGAAGTTTCAAGCATTTCTAAAATTTACCGTTATATGAGAAGCGGCCGTTATTTTAGTCCGATTTCAATAATTTTCAACGTTTTTCTTATATGTGGCAAGCACAATAACCACACCGAGTTTGGTATAAATTGGTAGAACGGTTACCGATATACATATACGTGATCATAAGTGGGCGGTGCCATGCCCACTTTCCAAAATTTTACCATAAACGTATTTCTTGGTAAAGAATTGTTGCAAGCATCAATTTTGAATAAATTAGCTTCAATATTTACTGATTTATCGAAGATTTTGTATTTCTCTAAATTACCGTTATATGGGATGTGGGCGTGGTTATTGTCTGATTTTAAAAAGTTTCGGCGATTTTTTATGCTGTACCAGGGCCAACAACTGTGCCAAGTTTGGAAGAAATTGGTGCAGCGGTTACCAAGATATACACATGTAACCATAAGTGGGCGTGGCTACGCTCATTTTCCAAAAATTTATAATATTCTTATTTTTCGTCGAAAAATTATTGTAAATATCAATTTTGAGCGAATAATCTCCAGTAGTTACTAAAATATCGCAGTTTTCGTATTTCTGAAAATTACCGTTATATGGGAAGTAGGCGTGGTTATTGAGCGATTTTAAAAATTTTCGGCCATTTAGTATGTTGTGCGAAGGCCAACAACTGTGCCAAGTTTGGAAGAAATTGGTGCAGCGGTTACCAAGATATATACATATATCCATAAGTGGGCGTGGCTACGCCCATTTTCCAAAAATTTATAATATTCTTATTTTTCGTCTAAAACTTATTATAAATATCAATTTTGAGTGAATTATCTTTAGTAGTTACTAAAATATCGCAGTTTTCGTATTTCTGGAAATTACCGT
>NW_023476579.1:0-2987 GCF_013731165.1 Rhagoletis pomonella
ATTCTTTTATTTTTTCGACTTGCGGATTAGGCGCAAGGATAAAGTTAGTTTTCTTTTTTGTTTTACGGATTAGGAGCAAAACTGATATTCTTTATTTTTTCGACTTGCGGATTAGGCACAAGGATAAAGTTAATTTGGATTGCAGATTCATACTTTTCTCGAACCAGCTACGGGGGATCGTGGAATCCTTTTTGGGAGTAACGTAGCCATTTGTCATTTTCGATGGCGCCACAACCTACTAAGGCACCATTTGTCCCACTAACAAGCCCACTCTTGTAGTAATAAACCTTAATTTTGTATTTATTTATTTATCTTCAATTTTCTTAATTTTTTTTATTTATCTATTTATTTATTTATTTATTTTTTATTTTTATTTTATTTTTTATTTTTTACTTTTTAATTTTGTTTCTTATTTTTATTTTATTTTTTTCTTACGAATTAGGATGTGTATTCCTACGTTTCAAATTCTTTATATGCAGTTTGTGGATTTTCCTGCCACTAAGGGTGGTTACTGTGACCTTATTGTCTTTGGCCACAACTTCCTTCTTAAAGAGAGGTTTTTGTTTACCTTTTATTTGTTTGTCCTTTACGTATATGACGTCGTTTTCGTCATAACGTTCTGGTAGGGACCTTCTCTTATTATGCCTTCGAATCTGGGCAGTCTGTTTCTTTTTCAGTAATGTTTTTAAATATTTGTTCATCTTCTTACTTTTATCTAAAAGTTCCAGGTAGTTGGAGGCCCTTGAGCGACTGAAGAATACTTCGCTGGGTTTTCGGTTTGTAACCGAGTGAATTGAGTTGTTGTAGCGGTCTACTGCAATGTTAACTAGCTCCTTCGTCTTGAAATTCGGGTTATCTGATTTTAGACATCTAAATATTTCGATAAGGGTGGAATGGAGCCTCTCAACTTGACCATTTACCTCGCTTCTTTGTGATGGTGTGCGATACAGTCGGATTCCTAAGGATTCTAATAAGTTTTGTATTATCGGGCTAATTAGCCCCCTTTCGTTGTCGGTCAGTAATACTTTTGGGGTGGTAAAATAGTGCAAAAGTTTTACCATTCTTTGTTTTAGGTGCAAACTTGATCTGTTCCTAACGTGGAAAAGTTTTGCAAATTTTGAAAATTTGTTTATACAGCTTAAACATTTTTCTCCTTCTATTTAAAAAATATCTACATGGATGATTTCACAAGGACATGATGGGATTGGTGTGCTTTGTAGCTCTGGTCTGTTTGGGTGCCTATCATACTTGCTAACCCTACACGTATCACATGACATAATATAATTTCGAATTGTACTGCTCATTTTTGGAAAGTAGTATCGCTCTAAAATTTGTTTCCTATTCTCAGTAGCATTTCGATGAGCTCTCCTATGCTCTTCCCATATGACTTCACATATTCTATCAGGGTTTCGCAGATCTTCTACAAGAGTCTGAGCTACCCGGACCTTATAATGTATAAAATGTTCTAAATACACCGTCTGAAGCATCCCTAAGTGAGTTTCTGGCATTTTTATGCCATTGATTACGTCTTGTCTCAGTTTTTCTTCTAGTACATTAACGAGCTGTTGCTCGCTGATTCCCTCAATTGCTAGGTAGTGTCGAAGATAGCCGGGATGAGGCTCCTCGCATATTTGCAGCCTGCCCCCGAACACAATCTGGTTCCTAAACACATTCAGTGGCACTTCAACAAATGGGATTAGATCCGAGTTGTCTTGTTCAGCACTGTGAATGGTGTCGCCGGTTGAACTGCTCTCGCTGGCAGAATCTGCTATTGGTTGCATTTTGGCTGGCGATTTCTGACGAGGATGTCAGGTGGTTTACCTGTGTTTTTAATCGCGAAAGAGCATCAGCCACGACATTGGATTTCCCCGGCTTGTATATAAGTTCGCAGTTGTATTCCTCTATTCTGGACTTCCAACGCTTCAGCTTGGCGTTGTCTGTCGTGGCTGATGGTCTGTAAATATTCGTATTTTTTTAGCGCCGTACAGGTAATTTCGGAGGTTGTCTAGTGCCCAAACGATAGCAAGCCTTTCTTTTTCATTCGTCGCGTACCCTTCCTCTGTGTTGGTTAGACTTCGTGAAATAAACGCAATGGGTTTGTCCTTGCCATCGTAGTCCTGCGAGAGTACCGCACCGATCGCGAAATCGGAGGCATCAGTTGTTAGATTAAAGGCTTTTTCGAAGTAGGGGAACGTCAGGACTTCGCAGGTCGTCAACACTTCTTTGAGATCTTCAAATGCCTTTAAAGCTTCTTCGTTCAGGGATATTGGAACTTTTTTAGACTGGGTCGCTTTTACCTGTGCGTGCTCACCTCTAGTAAGATTAGTTAGAGGTTTTGCGATTTTTGCATAATCGCGTATGAATTTTCTGTAATAGGAATAGAATCTGGCAGTATCCCTTCAGAGGTCACAATATATCCAAGGAATTCCACACTTGTTCTTAAGAACTGTGTTTTTTCCAGATTTACTTTCAGACCAGCAGCCAAGAGTCTGGCAAGGATTACTTCAATGTCCCTTAAATGGGTAACCTCATCTTTGGTAAAGATGATTATATCATCGATATATACAAAGCAAATGCGGCCTATAAATTCTTTGAGCACGTTGTCTATCATGCGTTGGAAGATAGAGGGTGCATTTTTTATGCCGAAAGGGAGTCTCAAAAATTCGTACTTTCCGTTCATGGTGGAAAATGCGGTTTTTGGGATGTCACATTCTTTCATGGGGATTTGGTGGAACACTGAGGTTAGGTCGAGTGTAGTGAAGTACCTTACATTTCCAAAGCTAGCGATAGTGCCGTTAATGTCTGGTATGGGATATGTATCGGGAATCGTTACGGCATTTAGCCGCTTAAAATCTATGACCATTCGGTATTTTTTTTCGCCGTCGGCCTGGGATTTCTTTGGCACAATCCATATGGGTGAATTGTATAGACTTTTTGAGGGACGAATTATGCCTTCCGATAGAAGGTCCTGGATTTGCCTTTCAACT
>NW_023476580.1:0-2987 GCF_013731165.1 Rhagoletis pomonella
AAAACATACAAACGAAAATTAAAATGAACTTACAAAAAAAAAAAAGGGTGGAAATTATAGTTATAACGGAAAATGAAAAATTACAAAAAAATATAAAAAACTCAAAAAATCAAAAGTTAAAATTTAAATAAACAATGTAAATTACAAACGTAAACCAAAAAAAAATCCAAAAAAAATCGGTTGTGCCAAATTTTAAAATCAAATGCGAGACAAGTGCAGTGGCTGGTGGCTAAAGTGGGTTTTTATAAAAACAAAAACAGTGGCTGGTGGTACAGCAATCAAAAACTGCACTCATTAAAAATTGTTCCAAAAAAAAAAAAACTAAAACAAATAAACGAACGTAGAACTAAATTAAAAGCACGCGAAAAAAAAGGTTGTTTTAGTGCGTAACTGTACCACCAGATATACCACGCCACCATTCAACAGCCGTTATAACGGCGCATAAAACCACGCCACTAAATAACGCCAAAAACACCGTAACTCCGTTACAACGGCATATATAACCACGCCACCTAACGCCAAATGTATACATACATACATATATCGCTAAGCCAAGGCGCGATATCTGCGTAGCAACTACACCGAAGACGACTACAAGATTTGCAGCAACAACAACATCAACGAGCCAACAGCAACGAGTAGCAGTTTTCAGCTTTTGGGTATGACATACTATTTGTGAAACACCATTACATTTTATAGTAAATTTAAAAACTTTACATTATATTCGTTTAAAACTTTGCTAAACATTTTACTACTTAAATATTTGCTGAAACTTTTGATTGTATTCTCAAACAAAATTTTAAAGACCTACTGTACTTTTCTTGTATTACATACATACATTCATATTACTTGCATTTATATTACATACATAAATTTTAAAGACCTACTGTACTTTTCTTGTACTACATATATACATTCATATTACTTGCATTTATATTATATACATAAATTTCTAAGATTATATTCAACACTTTAAAAATTCAATGATTGAATAATACACACATTTACATATGTATATGTTACTGTTTTTTCTTATGGAATTTCAGCTTCAGTGGTACAGTGATGTACAAATATTAATATTTTTTTAAACGTAACTTCAACAATTTAAAGTTTTCACTAAAATTTTTCTTCAATTCTTTGCAACATTAGGCAAGAGTCAGATTTTTTTTTTTTTTTTTTTTCTCAAATATTCGATAAAAATTTCATACGAATTTTCGCCTGTGCATTGCCGTGCTTTTATACTACAACTTTTAGGATTTCGTTTGAAATATGGTAAAATATTTCAACGATTATAATTAACAATAAACGTTTTCCTCAATTTTCTTTGCCGTTGTAGCCAAATTTCGAATATTACAACTTTATTCAAATAACGTTTTTTTCAATAATACAATAGTTCGATAGTTTTTATAGATCTTTTGCTTTGCGTGTGTGCCAGATGTCAGATGTCGAACTTGTATTCAAAGATTTACAAGCAAAATTTTCAAAAGTTACCAAGCGTGTTCTTCAAAGCCGTCCACTTTCAACAAATCGGGAAAAAGTTGACGAATATAAGAAATCTTTAATCAAAACTTACAACGATATTTTAATTCAAATAAAAAATTCGGAACAACAAGGAAACAAGCCAGCTTCTATAATTAAAAGTTTACCGCGGTGCAGAGAAAAACTACTTCAGTGTTTTTAAAAAATTGGGTGTAAAGTTTTAGTACCCGAAGATTTTTCAGCTCTTATAAAAGAAGATATTTTAAATCCTGAAGTAGATTCCGACGACGACTTTGCTGACGCTTGTTCAGCTGGCACACCAGAAGTTTTCACCGTTAAAAAAAGTTGTTCTTTGCCTTCATTTAAAGATTTTTTACAAATTGAAGAAACGCCTTGCGTAACGATTAGTTCACCGAATATAAATTTTACTGAATATACAAACGAAATAAAGATGGCAACACCTGAGCAAAAGAAATCATTTATTAGCCTATGTGCGTCTATAATCCGAGAAAACTATAGTGGTGACCCCCTATCGCTCGACTCATTCATTGACAAAATAAACTTAATTGAAGAATTATCGGATGAAAGTTTAACTACAACATTGATAGCATTTTTAAAGTCTAAACTCGAAGGCAAAGCGCGTGAGGTTTTACCCAGTCAAATAATTTCAGTGGATCAAATAAAGGTTGCGCTACGCAGCAGAATCAAACCAGATAATTCCAAAGTTGTCTCTGGCAAAATCGCGTCATTACATATTACTAATAACAACTATGCCGATTTTGCGAAGCGAGTAGAGGAATTATCTGACGCATTAGAGCGATCTTTAATTATTGAGGGTATGACTCAAGCAAAAGCCCATGAGTTAGCGGTAGAGCAGACAGTAAATGTTTGCAGACTGAACAGTCGTTCAGAACTAGTAAAATCTATTTTAGCATCAACCACTTTTACGGATTCGAAAGATGTAGTCGCAAAAATGATTGTAGAACACAATAATGAAGTCAAAGAGCGGCAGGTGTTATCTTTTAGGTCACGGGCAAATAGACCAAATAGTTTTCGAGGAGGTTTTAGAGGGCATAGCAACTATGGCTATCACAACACTAGTTTCAGATTTAATAACGGCAATACAAATAGGCACAATAATGGCAATAACACAAGGCACAATAATAATCAAAATAATTACAATAGAAGTAACAATTTTAACAATAGACAAAATAATTACAGAAATAACACAAGCAATCGTTCGGCAAGCAACAGAAACAACTCTTCTCGTTCAAATTCTAGAAACACTTCTAATGTTCGATTTTTAAACGCCGATGCCCCTCAGGAGCGAACACTGGGGGAGCAGGAGCTAAGCAATTAAACGTAGTTACCCCTGAAAAATCAATTTACTGCTTGAACCTTAATTATTCAGATTTTATTGAATTAAATTGTACCGATTCTTACAAATTATGCTCGTTTCTCGTAGATTCACAAGCAGACATCTCTTTAATCAAGATTTCCAGTTTAGC
>NW_023476581.1:0-2986 GCF_013731165.1 Rhagoletis pomonella
TTCCAAAAAAGGAGGGGGTTATCAGTTCGCCGGAATATTTTTTTTTTATACCTTTCATGAGCATGAAATGGTATTATAACTTTGGTCCGATGTTTGTAAGTACCAGAACAAAAAGAGATAGACCCATGAAAATGTATACTTATATGATCAGAACGTCGAGCTGAGTTGATTTAGCCATGTCCGTCTGTCCGTCTGTCCGTCTGTCCGTCTGTTTGTATGCAATCTAGTCTCTCAGTTTTCGAGATATCCGGATCAAATTTGGCAGGTGGGTGTATTTTTATAATGTATTAATCATTTGTCGGAACCGGAAGAATCGGACCACTATAACATATAGCTCCCATACAACTGATTGTTCAGATATGAGATTTTTCATTATAACTTCTCCATTTATGCAGCTACGAACATGAAATTTTGCAATACTTGCACCCATTATCAACAGAATACTTACAGTGAAAATTACAAAGATCGGGTCACTATAACCTATAGCTCCCATACAACTGATTGTTCAGATATAAAATTTTGCGTTATAACTCCTCCATTTATATAGCTAGGACCATGAAATTTCGCGCTGTTTTCACTCATTATCAACAGAAGACTTACAGCGAAAATAACAAAGATCGGGTCACTATAACCTGCAGCCCCCATACAACTGATTGTTCAGATATGAGGTCTTTTATCATAACTCCTCCATTTATGCAGCTAGGAACATGAAATTTCGCACCATTTTCACTCATTATTAACAGAATACTCACAGTGTAAATAACAAGGATCGGATGACTACAACATATATCTTCCATACATCTGATTGTTCAGATATGGGATTTTACTGTAAAACTCCTTTATTTGAACAGCTAAAACCGATAAATTTCGTACGATATTTTATAAATAATAATACAAAGTCTACTGAGAAAATCGTCAAAATCTATGCTGTATAAGCTTTATCTCCTATAGCACTGATTGTTAAGATACCAGTTTTTGCCATATATCTCCTTTATGTACGAAACTAAACCCAATAAATTGTGTTACCGGTTTACATACCGAGCAGATAGCGGTGAAAATCACTTAGATTAGTGTCATATAAAGTATATCTTCCATACCTCTGATTGTTTAGATGCGATTTTTTATATAAGTATGTAACTCCTCTACCGATGTATGCAGATGTATTCAAAAGCAGTAATCTGTCAAAGTAAAATTTGCAGATGTTCATGAAAGGTATGAAGCCTTCGGCATAGCCGAAGACAGCGCTGCTCTTACTTGTTTTTTTTTATGTATGTTACCGCATAACTTTGGACCACGTCAACCGATTTCGATAATTCTTTTTGCATCGGAAAGGTAGTGTCTCAGAGGTGGTCCCATACTAATCTGGTAATCCGATCAGTGGATCATGAGATATATATATACAGGGTGTCCCAGAAGTAACGTGCCAAACTTTAGGGGAAGGTAGGTGGGAGGGTGAGCTCACTGATAAACAAAAAATTTTCAGGTAAAAGTATCACCGTTTTTGAAATATTTACATTTTTTCGAATTTAAAAATAAATCGTGCCTTTTCAAGTGTTTTCTTTAACTGCAACTACAAACCGGGCAATACTTAGTAAATTTTTTATGTAAAATACTTCCAGATAGTTGCCTCTCCATACTCAAATGCAATGTAGTTAAAATATATTAAGGAACCATCATAAAATTAGGACTATTTCTGGATTTTTAACTTTTTGATATTTTCTTCCCCAACTTTGACTATCTCGGGTGAAAAAAAAATGTACTGAGCTATAACTTTACATTACATAAAAAAATTGCTCATTTAATAAAGATTTCAGAAAGGTGCCACACTTACTGTTTTGAATAGAACAAAAAAGTTATAGCCGCTTTTGTGGGTAAAGGACTGAGACACGCTAGAATGTATTTAATAGATTTAAATTGAATTTGCTCTTGTTACCGTCAAATGACATGCTAAATAGTACAAAGGTACATAATTACTTGCTCTTGACATTATTTTATGTTACTTACCGGAATTAGTGAAAGTGGATTTTGTGAAATTGGACCCTTCGAACATTGTGTTATTAATACTATGACAGAGAACACGCAGTATACCTCGCATGAATATGCGGATATTCACCTAATTTACGGGGAAGCTTGCTGTAATGCCAGAGCTGCTCAAAGACTCTATGCAGAGCGATACCCCAATCGTCGACATCCGGGTCGAGAAGTATTCGCCCGGACCCATAGAGAAATATATGAAGGTAAGTGATTTTTACACCTTTCTTGTTTGCTTGCTTGTTAACTATAATTTTTCACTTTTTTAAGGTCGCATACCTGGAAGGCGTGGCGGCGAAACAGGACGTCCTGCAACGGTAGATGTTGAAGCTGTGTTAGAGGAAGGAACTAGGTCCATCGACTTCAGTGAGAATGATGGAAAGACGGACGGGAATACCAAAAACTACAGTTCACAAAGCTTTACAAGACCATCGATTTCATCCATACCACATTCAGCGTGTTCAGGCTCTACAAGAAAGAGATTACCTGTCGAGAGTTAGATTTTGCCGTGAAATGTTGCGAATGCATGAATCAGACCCCAACTTTTTTAATAAAATAATTTGGAGCGATGAATCATCATGCAAACATGATGGTTATTTTAATTTACATAACCTTCACAGTTGGCAGATAGACAATCCCCACGAAATGAGAGAAGATCGTTCGCAGTACCGGTACAAAATAAATTTATGGTGCGGTATTTTTAATTGTCAGATATTGGGACCTGTGGAACTGCCGCCAACGCTCAACTCTCACAGTTATTCAGAGTTCCTTCAGGAACGGCTTCCAACTCTTTTGGAAGATGTACCCTTAAACCTGCGGCGAAGACTATGGCTGCAAAATGACGGGTGCCCTGCTCACTACGGGCGTGAAGTAAGAGCTCATTTAGACGAAACTTATCCTCGCCGATAGATTGGACGATACGGGCCAATCACGTGGCCCGCTAGATCGCCAGACC
>NW_023476582.1:0-2986 GCF_013731165.1 Rhagoletis pomonella
GTCGCCTAGTGCCCCAGTATCTCCTTCTGATGCTGTGTTCCTAGCTAATGCCGTCGTTCTGGTAAAAAATCGTGCTGGAAGCTTCGTGCCTTGCAGGGCGCTTTTAGATTCTGGCTCCCAGTTACACTTTGTCACAACTCGCCTTGCAAACCAATTGCAGCTTGTAAAAGCAAAATCTTCTGCTACAGTATCTGGCATTGGAGATGCCAATTTCTCAACGGAGGGTTACTCAGTCGACCTCGTACTGAAGTCGCGGACTTCAGATTTCTCAACAAACATAACAGCTGTTGTTGTACAAACCATAACCGACAACCAGCCTGGCTGCTCCGTGAGCACCAACGAGTGGAATGTTCCGTCGAATATACAACTAGCTGATCCTGGGTTCAACTTACCGCAGCGAATTGATCTGCTCATTGGAGCAGCATTGTTCTTCGATCTGCTATGTGTGGGGCAGATACGCTTGGCATACGGTTTACCACTCCTTCAGAAAACACGCCTCGGTTGGGTGCTATCTGGAGGGGGCAACAAGCTCCAAAACTATCATCTTTTGTGGTGCGACGGAAGTCCTCCAGTGATATTATTTCCACTCGGTTGGAAGATTTAGTGCGTCAGTTCTGGGAAATAGAGCACAACTTCGAGCCGATCTCTAAGGCCTCCCAAGAAGATATCGACTGCGAAGCCCACTTCCGGGAAAATTATTTGCGATTGTCATCAGGCGAATACTCAGTTCGTCTTCCCATGAAGCGTGGTGTGGAGGCCCTTGGAGACTCCTATTTGCAAGCTCGTCAACGCTTCGAAAGTCTTGAACGAAAATTCGCTCGTAACCCTGAGCTTAAAACAGAATATAGTAAGTTCATAAAGGAATATCTGGACCTTAATCACATGTCGCTAGTTACCAATGAGGTTTTTCAACAATGCAAGTATTTTCTGCCGCATCATTGCGTCATCAAGGATGACAGTAGCACAACAAAGCTGAGAGTGGTTTTTGATGGCTCTGCATCCACTACTTCGGGCTTTTCGCTGAACGACCTACTCATGGCAGGCCCAACTATTCAGCCGAATCTTTTTAATATCCTTATTAGATTTCGTACTTTTCCCATAGCACTTACTGGGGACATCTGTAAGATGTATAGGTGTGTTCGCGTCACCCCACCAGATAGCATGCTCCAATGCATATTGTGGCGTGAATCTCCTCAGGAAAACTTTGCCATCTATAAGTTAGACACGCTGACTTATGGAACTAAGCCTGCGTCATTTCTGGCCATACGTGCCATGCACCAACTCGCAACTGACGAATCCTCGACTTACCCCATTGGTGCAGAAATAGTGCGTCGAGACTTCTACGTAGATGACTTGATATCTGGAGGCGATTCGATGGAAGAAGTACTGAATATCAAGCTACAAACAACTAGCCTCCTTGCTCGAGGAAACTTTAAGTTACGCAAGTGGTGCTCTAATAGTCCAGATATCCTTCGTGATATACCTGACGTAGACAAGGAACGTTTCCTTAAGTTTGACGATGGCAGTGACATCACCAAAGCTCTGGGACTAGTTTGGGATCCGGTCAAGGACAAGCTGCTATTTTCGTTTGTGCCACAACGAGAACTCGGTAAAAACTCAAAACGCTCTGCGTTGTCTACTCTAGCTCGCTGTTACGATCCCCTTGGACTAATGGCCATACGCTGACCAAGGCGAGGATTCTTCTGCAACGCATGTGGAGAGACAAGCTTGAGTGGGATGAGAGTCTACCGCAATCGTTAAACACCGCCTGGTCTGCCTTTTGCAGCGGGTTTGCAGACATACAGCACCTATCATTTCCTCGTTACTTCTTGCAACCTGGGGCCATTACAGAAATTCATGCATTTTGCGATGCAAGCCTTGAAGCTTATGGGGCTTGCGTTTATACGCGTTCAGCCAAGGATAGTAAGGTACAAGTGCACCTGTTGTGTTCGAAGGCCCGTGTCGCTCCACTGAAGACTATCACCGTCCCCAAGCTGGAACTCTGTGCAGCAACACTGCTGGCACAACTCATGGGTGAGTTTACAAAAATGAAGCTTTTTAACTGTTCATTTCATTGTTGGTCAGATTCCTCCACTGTCCTCTCGTGGCTGCGAGAAGAACCATCGAAATTTAACGTATTTGTCGCTAACCGAATTTCCACCATACATCAATTAACGGAGGGCATGCGGTGGCACTATGTTCCGACAGCAATGAATCCGGCGGACATTTTATCCAAAGGAGCTACCCCGCAGGAACTTCTAGGATCTTCACTTTGGATGCACGGCCCGTCATTTTTGCGAGAAGTGGAGGGCAGCTGGCCGCGCATGTGTCTACCACAACCAAAACTTCCAGAACTTCGACAAAAGATGTTGCTTGCCGCACATAACCGCAATGACATTTCACTTTCGTTCAAGTACATTAATTCATTTGGAACAATGCAGCGCATTTTTGGGTACGTCAGCAAATTTGTCAATATTACAACATCGCCAAGCTCTTCGCAGCTCACAGCCGCAGATATTCACCATGGAACTCAACTGCTTATTCGCTTAGTACAAAGAGCGCAACTTTGGCCGGAGTACACGGCATTACAGGCCAATAATTGCGTCCCGAATTCGAGCAGCATTGTTTCGCTATCACCATTTCTTGATGACTTTGGAATTATTAGAGTCGGCGGGCGATTAAAAAACTCTATGCTTAGTTTTGAATCGCGCCACCCATGCATTATTCCGAAGGATCATCCACTGACATTTAGTATAATAACCTTTTTTCATCGCAAACAACATCACGCAGGTCCTCAAGCTTTACTCGCCTTCATTCGAATGCAGTTTTGGCCCATAGGTGGTCGGAAAACAGTCACTCGAGTCCTACAAAAATGCATTATTTGCTGCAAATCGAGACCGCGCCTTGTCGAGCACATAATGGCCGACCTGCCTAAAGAGCGAATTCAGGCCTCGCGCCCATTCATAGTCACCGGTGTGGACTACTG
>NW_023476583.1:0-2986 GCF_013731165.1 Rhagoletis pomonella
ACAAAATCTACATAGGGACAACAAAGCGATCACTAAGCACACGATTATCAGAACACGATGCGGATATAAGAAAAAAGAAAAATAACGCGGCATTAGCACAACATATACTAACGAGCGGTCACACAGCTGACCTAGCTAATACAAAGATATTAGACAGAGAAAACAGAGAAAAAATACGATACACGCTAGAGAGCCTCCGCATAATGCAAAAAAGAGAAAGAACAGTCAACAAGAAAGAAGACACTAACGACATTGCGGCTACTTATTTACTATGTTTAAAAAACACAGTCAGTACGACAAGTGTACCCCAAGCAGCTGGTACCGATGAATAGTTTTTAAGACAAGTGTTCACTTATTATTGCTTGTAAGTTTTGTTAGTTTTTGGTATACATGTATATTCATACACACTATAGATATAAATTTCAACTCCTCACAACAATTGTGATTGTCATACAAAATATGTTTGTTTTTGTCTAATGTTTTATAATTGTAAAAATGTTTTTGTTGTTTTTCAATAAAGATTTCCGCCCCTGATGAAGCTAAGAACGTTAGCGAAACGTTGGGCATAAAGTGAAGCAGAAACCGAGAGTTTTCACTTTCACTTGCACATGATAGATCAACCAAGCCTACAATAACATTAAAAATCTATACCAAATTGATCAGCATACAAAAGAAGAATTTATCTTTTCGGAAGGCCTGCCGATAAAATCGTTTTATTCACCACCATACACACAAAAAACAACAAAAATGAAGCATTACTACCAACATATGAAATATAAATACGGAGAAGATACGTGCACAACATTAAAATATTACAGTAAACAAAACCAAAAGCTAGCAAAGCAAAGAGCACAACTAAAATTCCTATTAGAATGTAGAAAGTATGACCTCATACCAAACCATCTGGCAAACAACGTAGTTAAAACAACGATAGCCACGACATCTCAAAAAATAAAGCAACAAATTGAAACAACAAAACGATCGTACCTTAAAAGAATACTCAACATAGAGATTACACAAACAAACATGAACATTAAAACAACAAGAGATCACATAAATTACGCGGAGCGAAAACTAGTACGCATTCTCAACGAAACTGAATTCAACTCTACAATTTCTCACCAAAATTTCCTAAGCCAGAGAATAACGAAGGAACGAGAATCAATACAAACAGCGAAACTAGAAAGACTAAAACATAAACAATTGCAATTTTTAGGAATATGCGTCAACAGTGAGTGGTTTATAAACAAAACAAACATCGATTTTCCAGAGGAGGTGAAGTGGTTACTCTCTCTAGGGAGGAAGTTCGCGCTACCTACAACAAAAACTACTCTCGACCCAATCAAGATGATCGCGGGATGGAACAAATAATACAACAGATAGAGGATGAAAGAGACAAAGAAATAGAAAGGAGCAAATTAAGCAATAGAATTATGCAATTCAGACGGAACATCAAAAACAATACAGCGGAGAAATTTATAGTGGCAGTTTTCAATAAAACCAAAGCATTTTTGCAAAAACATAAGCACGAAATTATTGTCACAGATTCGGATAAGGGTAACAAAACCGTAGTATTTTAAAAAAAAGACTACAGAGAAAAAATGAACGAATTGCTGGAAGACAAAAATACGTACAGAAAGCTTAGGAATGACCCAACGAACACTCTGCAGAAAAAGAATAACAATATAGTCAATCAACTGTACAAAAACAAAATTATCAGTTGGAGAGAAAAACAATTGCTTACTTGCAGCGCGGCAACTGCCCCCCGCCTCTACGGCCTACCTAAAATACATAAACCAAACATACCTCCACGACCAATAGCGTCATCATTACATGTCCCTTGTTATGGCCTGTCAAAATTTATTGGCACTATTCTAAGTAGTTTAACTTCAGAGGAATACAATATAAAAAAAATGCGTTCAGATTGAAAGACAAACTGCAAAACATATGCATAGACGAGGAAGAATTGTTAGTGTCGTTTGATGTAGTGTCACTCTTCACAAATATACCAACAAATTTAGCAATACAACTTATCATGAGAAAGTTTGACAAAATACAGCAGAAAATTCACATACCAAGAAGCACCTTCCACAACATTCTGATATTCTGTTTAAAAGACAATAACTATTTTATGTATGAAAACCATATGTACACACGAACATTCGGAATGCCAATGGGTAACCCTTTATCACCTACAATCGCAGACATAATCATGGATGACCTGCTGGATAAAACTTTAACAGAACTAAAGGGGCTGCATAATATAAAAATCAAACTCATAGTGAAATATGTGGACGACGTCTTTGCAATTGTTAGACGAAACGACGTAGAAATAATTTTAAAGACTCTAAACAAGTATCATGAAAAGCTGCAATTTAGAATGGAAACAGAGAGAAACCTCAGCATACCCTTTTTAGACGTTAGTATCCACAGAGAAAAGGAGAAAATATTACTTAACTTGTACTCCAAACCCATTTCATCGGGACGCATAATAAACTTCCTATCTGCTCAACCTTTGAAATACAAAATCAACACTGCGAGAAATCTTGTTATGAAAATACTTACCATAAGTCACCAAAGGTTTAGAGACGAAAACGTAGGGAAAATACATGAGATACTCAAACGTAACAACTATCCGATACACATGACTAAAAATTCAATTGAACAGGCACTCATGAAAATAAACAAGCAGCACAATAACACTTCCGCAGTAGCAAACACTGAGACAAAACAATTCTATAGTGTCACATATGTCCCCAAATTGACCGGCAAACTTCCCCAAACGATAAAGAAAAATAAGCCAAACATAACTCTAGCATACAAGTAAAATTGCACTTTGTCAACGATATTTACAAGAACAAAAAGTCCGATTGAACCGCAACAACAAAGCAACATTGTATACGAAATAAAATGCCAATGTAAACAAAACGAAGAGTGCAACAAAATCTACATAGGGACAACAAAGCGATCACTAAGCACACGATTA
>NW_023476584.1:0-2986 GCF_013731165.1 Rhagoletis pomonella
TTGTCAAAACAATTTTAACAAATTTGTTATTAGCGGCAAACAAAGCTTAGTTAAAGTTGGGCATAATTTCATTTCTCTTGCACGCACGTGTTCGTTAAAGCATCACGCCCAAAAATTGTCATTGGCGAATGGGAGGGTAGACGGTTACTTGGTTGCAAGATAAGTTTTTTATTTTCAACATTTGGAACTTAAATTAGGAAATGAGGGAATTTCGGTAGGTCACAGAAGTAATTGAAGAATTACAAATCTGAGCCAACTAAAAAATGATTGCTTTAACTACGGCAGTGGACAAAGCCGACGGTTTAACCTTAACTTCTCTCCGGCTGCTTCCACCACTTTTCCTTTCGCTTCTAAGAAAATTAACCTTGACGCAGGTCGTTAACAGATACCTTATTTCTAATTCATGTACTATGCAAGCGAACTCAAAAATTTCTTCTCTTTGCTCCAGGCTGCGCTTCCACTTCTTAAGGCTTCAACTTCTACAATCCGTGATTTCTTGAGACTGCTACCTGGACAGGATGCAATTGATTTATGCTGGGTTATTTAGTGCGTTTTCTTCCCACCATCGTTTTTATCGATTTTATTCTATGCCAACTGGCGCCCATTGGAAAAGTCAAGTGAACCCAGGTCCTTCCCCACTTGGTCTCGCTTCGCAATGGGGGCCTCCCTCATACTGGTGGTAGAACCAGCGAGTTGAATACTTTATGGCCAAGCCAGCGGAGACGCTGTATATTAATTCGCCAAACTATATCTATGTCGTTGCAAAGCTCAGCGGCTTGTGAATACCTGGTCTATGGTGGACTTTCCAGGTCTAAAGACACATTAGTAAGGATCCCAGAGCACACATAAATTCCAGTCGTCGCGCATGCGCTCATCTGACCATATTCTGCATAGGAATTAATTTATGCGCCTTATCAGCTCCTCGCCGCCTTACTTAAATAGACCAGCTGGGAAGCAGTGGTGGAACATCGACTCCGTCATCATCGACTGGGGACTAGAGTTCTTCTTCTCCACATCTTTCCAAGCTGCTAACATTCTGTAGGGCGGAAAAGTGTTACCTCCATAATTTAAGTATGTTCTGGACATCAGACACTAGGTTGCCATTGCTATCCTTACAAAAGATCGCCCTGGTCTTGAAACCTTCCGTAAGTTGCCTAACTCTCTGGTAAAATTTTGGCGCGTTTCTCCTGTCGGCCAGCATATCAAGCTACTCACGGTTTTTGGCCTCTTTCTTCTTTTTTTCGGAAAATACGTCTCGCTTCCCTCCTCAGCTCTCTATAATGGTCTCACATGGCTCGCATTGCGCCCGATCGCAACGTTACCCTGTAGGCGGCGTTTTTTTTCTCTGCAGCTTCCTGACACTCCTCATCGTACCAGTTGTTATTTTGGGCTCACTGAAATCCGACTGCTTTTTCGGCGGCGGTACTTAATGAACGGGAAATGTTTTGCCACTGCTCGCATATGTCGATTTGTTGAAGGGTGTCCTCTGACAGCAGGTGTGAGAGTCGAGTAGCGAATGCATTGCCCATCTGTTGTGACTGCAGTTTTTAGGCCTTGAGCCTTCCTTGCATTTTTGGGCGCACATTGACTAACATGTAATTTAAAAGAAAATAAGTTTTTTCTAACAGCGGTTACGCCTCGGCAGGCAATGGTAAACCTCCAAGCATATTCTGCCATGAAAAACAGCTTCTCATAAAAAAACTCGCCGATCGGAGTCGGCCAACTATTATTGTCATAGAACAGTCCAAAGAAAAGGAGCTAGTCAAATGCAATTCATAGGTTTCAGAAGATGCCAATAGACTTCCAAAGATCAAATTGAATAAAAAAAAAATTTTAGAAACTTTCCTGATCTCTCCGCTGAATCCCGAATAAACTTCTCCTACATTCGAGTTTTTCTACCTTTCCACTTAAACTCAATACGGCTTGTACTTAAGTTAAGTGTGATGGCCAATAAAGGTTATTTCACGAGAACTTGATGAACTTCAATGCAAAAGAGCCCAAAAGAGTTAATCAAACTGGTAGCTACCCACTCCGCTGAACTAATTTATATTTACTTTGTTTCACAACACTTTTACCAAACTTATCATGAAATTTAACCTTTTTCTCTCCATTACGAAGGCTGGAAAAAAAATGCGGAGTGTGGGTAATTCAAAGTGCATCACGTTGCTCATAGCGTCAAGTGTAATTACCGTCTGTCGTACTAAATAAACACGAAATTATTCTTCAACCAACTCACTTTCCATTTCCTAAGCGCCTTATCGCCCGCTCCGCGCTGGGACCGCTTACGGCAAAGTTTAGAAATAAGCAACCAACTTACGGGTATTTTTCATTACTTCGGGGATATTCTAATGCGTTGCACTTAACCCCAGAGAGCGAGGCGATTATTATTTTTTTTTCTACTTGCTGCACAGCCCGCATTCCACAACCAAGTGTCCGTCCGATTCGCTTTTTGTGAGTGTGTGTGTGTGTGTGTGCTTATACTTGCAGTAAACAAATGCACTTTCAGATCGCAGGCAAGTAGTCAAATTGGCTTAAACTAATACCGTTAAACATATAAACTGCCTGGACGCGTGTATATGTATGTGGCAGTGTAAACAGCCTCTAACCCTTTCATCGCCAGCGGCAGGCATTGAGCGCCGTAAGCTTAAGGCCTGGGCGGTGAGTGGTGTTGCATGATGACTGCCGTCGCCAATAAAGTTATCAGCGCAAACACATACATACATATGCGCTTGGGGTGTGCACACACAACCCTACACAGAGAAAAATAAACTACAGAGTTTGAAAAGTGAAAAAGTGGCAACAACTTCAAGATTTATTAGAATCAAGATTAACGCATTAAATTTTTCACTTTCCTCCTGCATTTGTTCGCTTACATAGCCCACTTCCCTCTGCAGCTAGCAACATCGCTTTTCCCGGCAATGCGCTCACTCATCGACGCTGAAGACGCGTCCGTCGTCCCTTAGCAGCTGCCGCTTTGGCTTGCAAC
>NW_023476585.1:0-2985 GCF_013731165.1 Rhagoletis pomonella
TAAGAAGAAGAAGTGAAACTACCTTCTAAAAATTATTGTATCATGCTATACATTTTCAATAAATAAAAGGTTCATTCCTTAACTTTTTGGACTAAAATCTGAAAAATGTCAAAATGCCAGAGCGTAAGCAAAATGCGCTCACTAAAAGAGAATAACAGGAAAAGTAAAGGAACGCAAAAAACCAAATTTTTAGTCCAAAGAATGGCAACAACAAAGCTAACGTCAAATAAGAATGGAAATGTATGTACAAAACACATTCACACAAGCACAAGCACAATAAACACTTACTATATCAATTATTTTTTGCCTCCTTCCAATTTCAATTCACTTTTTTTACTTTTTAGATTATTCTCACTTTTTGCATATTCTTTAATTTCCGTTAATTTAAATTTAGTTGAGTTTGACACTTTTCAGGATTTTGCCAGAAAAAATTCTTCTGACTAAATCTGACTACTTCGGACTGATGAGAGTCACTCTCACTGGGTGTTGCTCTCTCATTTTAGCTGTCATTTCCGAGTTAAGGAACGCTTTTTGGACTAAATCTGACTACTTCGGACTTTTTCTGACTATTTCTGGGAGATAAGGAACGCTCCTAAAGTATTAATTTCCCAATATATTTTCAGTGAATGGCTTGCTGACCGTTGGGCGTGATTGCTGACCACTTGCTGCACTTTCTGACAATTGTGTATACTGCAACCTGCAAAGTCCAGGTAAATAGAAGCAGCTTATTGCCGCAAAACCTAGATGCAGGAAAATTTTAACAGTGCTGCGATGATACGCCTTTATAGAAAGTACCAGGTCATACACATTCGTCAAAATTTTCTATATGCATTAAGGGTAATGCGATTACACCGAAGTAGCTACATACGTACAAATACCAAAGCCTAGTGTGCGAAGATTATGAAGTTATGTAGGTGCGTATGTATTAGAGTATTCGTTACCTTGCAAAAAATTGTGCGACTAATCTCTAAAGAGAGTATTCCGAGATTACTCTCAATCGGGTACGACTGGGCATTAATTAGTCGCAACAAGTCTCATACGGGTACTAATGGAGGTCAATTAGTCTCGACTCATCTCTTATGGGTATAATTGGAGATCAATTAGTCCCCAACTCATCTCTAACGGATACTATTAACGATTTAATGATATGTACGCACTTAGTCAATGAAATTTGATGTGCGGCGTTGGAGAGTATTCGCCTAACCAAACTGAGAAACCCGGTTCGAATCTCAGCTGAAATTTTTATTTTTATTTTTTAAAAGTAACTAGTCGCTTTTTATACCCGTTCGGGTATAAAGGTGAACAATTAGTCTCGTCATAGGACATGCTCGAACAAATGCAACAGTTCATTCCATATAAAGAGATCAAAAGTGGTATTAGTCGCATGCTCCTTTGCGATTGCTCCCGGAGTCATCCCGGATTAGTCCCATTTTTTGCAGGGTAGTAATATTTTTAACACTTCTAATCTTTTAGGTGATCTACATATGTATATATTAATGCAACAGGCAGATCGAATAGGAATACAAAGTCAGTCTACTATAATGATCGCTACAACAGCCACCGGCCTTATAAAGCGGGAAGCGATGAAAAATGAAATTGTTGATAAACACATGAAATTTAAATGATATAATGCCTGTTCTTGTAGCAAAGAATTACATAAATTACTGGAGATATTTTAACTTGCAACATATTGCCAGTAAGAAACTAATAAAGCAATTGTTCATAGGGTTTTTACATGTGTTTATTAGGAAGTTGATTCTTTTTGATATTTTTCTCTTTGGTAGCGAATGTTGGCAAATTCTCGGAAAAATGCGAAATAATTGTTACAATAAGTTTTCTTCTTAAATTAAGAAGATACTCTTCCATATAATTACAAAGAATCTCTAAATAAAATCAATAAGAAATTGTCTATGAAAATCAGTGTACGAAAATAAACTATATTGTACGTTACTATTTCGTTTCGTTTATTACTTTAACAGTTCGGTACAATACGAAACAAAACGGCTGAGTTCACTTTGGCGATAGTACACTACAGTAGTTTAGTAGTTACAGACGAAACAACAAACGAAATCAATCGTGCAGGGAAATATTTTTATGTATGTACATATATGCAATAAACAAATACAAAACGAATGGCTGCAATGAATAAAAAAATAAAAATGTTTTTTAATTGAATTGGATATGAAAATTTACAGAAAAAATTATTTTTCACGTAATTGAAATGTTTGCATACATATAAAACGTACCCTATGGTACAATTGTCACAAACGAAAAGCAAACGCTTCTCGTTGGGGAAAATCACAGTGAATCTTACAATTTGTTTCTGACTATTTACAAAACTGTACAAACCCACAAATGATACGATGATCGATGAGCAAATGGGAATTGTTTTGTACAGTTTATTTTCGTACCCTGATGAAAATCTCTTCCCTTTTTTTCCTGCACACACTCCGTCGTCTAGAAACAAATCATAGATACAATCTTGTAGTTATTAGAAGTCATTTTTTTCTCTGTGCAGTGATCGGACTTAAAAAAAAATTCTGTGTGGTAGAATCTGCACCAAAATGTGGTAGGTTTCAAAAAAATGGGGTAGACCTCAGGTTTTGGATCAAACTTTGTACAGAAATTAAAGAACTTCTGTAAGGTTTCATCTAAATTGCAAACTTTTTAATTATTCTATAAAAAAATTAATTTTAGTATAACAAAGTGTTAGATTGAAGTTCCTAAAAATTGCATTGAGTTTTGACAATTTTTTCCTTGACAGTGTAAAGCGGTTCCTTCCATATGAAAATATTTTTCGAACATAAATTTTTTTGCAACCTTGCGGAGTGCTGTCAGCGCTTCATTCTACCACATCACGATGTAGCGAACAAATGTGGCATGTTACAGAAACCGCTACTTGTGATTGGCCGATTTTGATAATTCTCAAGTAAATGTGAACAACGCCTCAGAAAATTTAGATGCACTGAAATTTGCTAATACTTT
>NW_023476586.1:0-2985 GCF_013731165.1 Rhagoletis pomonella
AATAATAATTTTTCTCTAAATTGTTTATTAAACTACCATAAATGAAAAAAAAACCACGTGTATACATATATAAAATTAAATAAATATGGAAAACTCGTGTACATACATATCTGTGTTCGTAGTAGCGTAAGTCGGGAGGCTGGCTTTAATAAGGCGTACCTTTCGCACCAGACGATTACGAATAACGCACTGAAACTGCGCGCTTGTAGACTCTGGGAAAATAAACGTGAAAAGAATACATAGTTATGGTGCTCGCAGGTCAAGATTCCTTGTGGTTTAAGGAATAAACGAAATGGTGTACCGTATGTACATACACATGTACATACACAAATATCAGCAGTTAGTTTGGCAGTTTATGTATCATACCGTTTCTAAGACGTAACTGTTGGACTCAAAATCGGCGGCCCCCCTTCACCCCCTTGGCATTGCTTCATACTTTTGAGAGCCTCACCAAGGAGAATAGACGTTTACTGCACGAGGCCATAAAACTGCGTCGTGAAGGTAAACTGCTTAAGGCGTTTACGTTTAGAGGTTTTGTGCATGTGAGAGATGACAATAATAAAAATAATAGTAGCACATCAACAAAGTTAATCAGTGAAGATGACCTGCTGCCGTTTCGTTAGATATATTGTTATGCATATATTTTCAAATGTTTTTTGTTGTATTTTATATTTTGTAAAGATAGCGCAACTTGGGTTTGTTTGTTTCTGTTTTTCGTCATTTCTTCACTATTTTAAAGTTGCTATTGTTTTTGCTTTTTGCAGTTGTTATGACGAACAAATTAAGTAGAGTTGATGGCAATAGCCTTGCAGTACTGAACATTTTATGCAGCCGACAGAAAGGCTTTAATGTGGTCCATTTTAATGCGCACAGTTTAAACAATGAGAAGATGGATGTTGTTTGGAGGACTTTTGAATATTCGAGTATTGATGTTATTTGTGTGTCGGAGACGTGGTTTAGGGCTGGTATAAGTGATTCACACTTTTTCATTAATAATTATAAGCTTGTTCGGGTTGATAGATTAGATAGGTAGGGTGGTGGAGTTGCGATATATTGCAAGAAATATCTAAAAACTCGCTTTATTTCACAATCGGTTGGTTTTTCTGAATCGTATCTTGTAGACAACTTCCTAAGTGTTAATCTATCCCAGATAAATAGTCTCACTAATAAGTTATCCAGAACTCTTGATCTAGTTTTTATTAATGAAAATATGAACTTTAATTTAAGTCAATGCCTTGACCCACTTTCGTGTCCCGGTTTGCATCATGTGCCGATTTCTTTTGATCTTGAATTTTATAACTTTGAAAGTATCTGTTTAAATAATCAAAAGCCTAGTTTTTGTTTTAGGCGTTGCAATTTTGATATTGTCAATCTAGAAATCTACTCCACAGACTAGGAATCACTATTTTCCGGATTCGAATTTACTGATTGTTTTACTATTTTTAAAAATAGAGTCAATGAAATCTGTTTGAACAATATTCCGCTAAAAAAACAAAACTGCTATAAAATCCCATGGTATACTAAGAAACTAAAGAAGCTAAAGAATTTGATAAGTTACAAAAGTTACGTTTTACAAAAAAATTTAAATCTACTAAAATTTCTGGCTTTAAAGATAAATATCTTCACTATTCGAGAGAGTTTAAAACGTTAGGTAAAATGCTTCAGAGCAGGTATGTTCGTAATTTCGAGTCGGATATCAAGGTGAATCCAAAGTCGTTCTGGAACTATGTAAATTCAAAAAATCGTGCTCTAGTATTCCCTCGGAAGTTTTCTATAACGGGATGTTTCCTCATCTTCTGAGGCTGCAAATCTTTTTGCTGACTTCTTCCGCTCGAATTTTGTGACACAGTCGGAAACCACTCGGGGTTTTTCTCCAACTGTGGATTCTCCAATTAACTTTGGCAGGCTCTCATTATCTCTTGAGGATATAGTTGATGGCATTTTGCAAATCAAATCCTCATTGCAGACAGACGTTGATGGCTTATCATCTTATCTTCTTAAGAATTGTTTGGCCTTTGCAAACCCACTTCTGTTACTGTTCAATAAATCACTTGAGTGTGGCGAGTTCATCGATGCCTGGAAAGTTACCTTCATTAGCCCTATATTCAAAAGTGGTGATAAAAGCAATGTTTCCAACTACAGGCCCATCGCCAAGTTGTCGACTGTTTCAAAGTTATTTGAATATATTGTTAAGCAAAAGTTGTATTTTACAGTTAAACGCTTAATTTCCGCAATAATCAGCATGGTTTCATGTCCGGTAGGTCTACTGTTACAAATCTATCAATTTTCTCTGAATTTTGTATGACGGCTTTCAATGACCGCCTTCAAGTTGACACTGTTTATACAGATCTTTCAAAAGCCTTCGACAAAGTCAGTCATTCAATATTGATCTCTAAATTAGCTAGTTTGGGTTTTCATTCACTTTTTTTATCTTGGATAAAATCCTATCTTCAGCATCGAAACTGTGTAGTCGTTGTCGACAATACGCACTCCAACTCTTTCATAGCGTCGTCTGGGGTTCCCCAAGGCAGCATCTTAGGCCCCCTGCTATTTGTCATTTTTATTAATGACATATCGAGTTGTTTTGTTAACTCTAATTTCCTATTATACGCTGATGATTTGAAGATTTTTTCGACCATTTCAAATTCTTCAGACTCCATTAAGATTCAATCAGACCTTGACAATGTCTCAGCCTGGTGTCGCACCAATGGCCTAGAGTTAAACATAAGTAAGTGTTTTCATTTATCCTACTCCAAATCGCGTCGCGTTATCCCCACTTCTTATTGTATTGCTGGTACCCGTCTATCTGCTCTTAATAAGATAACTGACTTAGGTGTAGTTTTTGACTCGAAATTTTTATTTAATAGTCATCTAAATTACACCATTGCTAAGTCGTATTCAGTGCTTGCTTTTATTCGTCGATTTAGTTCAGATTTCTCAGATCCTTATACCCTTAAGCTACTGTTCACGTCGCTGGTACGCTCT
>NW_023476587.1:0-2985 GCF_013731165.1 Rhagoletis pomonella
AATCTTAATATGTAATAATTATCCTGCTAAATTAATACGAGAACTAATAAATCAACAAATTATGAAAAATAACATTCATCCAAATACAACACCGAACATAGACACAACAAAAACCACCAAGAAATTTTACAGTGTAACATATATTCCCAACCTAACCGACAACTTTGATCACAGCATAACCAAACCACAAAACACAGCACTTGCCTACAAATCCAATTACATCCTTTCGACAATATACACAAAACAAAGTGCCCAGTAGATGTCCACCAACAAAGCGATGTAGTGTATGAAATTAAATGCAAAGGAAAGGAAAATGAAGAATGCGGGAAAGTGTATATTGGGACAACTAAGCGGCCTTTAGGTGTTCGATTAGGCGAACATGAAGCTGACATCAGAAAACAAAAAAGCAGTACAGCATTAGCACAACATATAACAACAAGTGGACACACAGCTGATTTCGCAAATGCAAAAGTTATTGACAAAGAAAAAAGAGAGTCAACCCGATATACATTGGAGAGCCTCAGAATAATGCAAAGGAGAGAAAAGACCATGAACAGAAAGGAAGATACAGACAACATTGCGGCCGCATACATTTCATGTTTATGATTATAAACTAACTTTTAGTATTGATAAAGCTACCACAAAAGATGGTATAGATTATTAGTATTTAGTGTTCAATAATTCGTATGTATTAGTGTTAAAATAGTGTGAGTCAAATTGTTTGTCCTCAAGCTCAATCTGTAGTTTTTCTTGTCAATTTAATTCCATATATGTACATGTTTTTATGTTTCCATTTATTATCTTTGGTTATAATGTGTTTTTGTAATTTATGGTTCGTGACAGATTTAATTAAACGGAATTGCCCCTGAAGAAGCTAAAAATGTTTTAGCGAAACGTTGGGCCAGAAAGTGAAATAACGTAGTTTTATTTGCACAAAATACTTAGATCAGACCAGCCTGGTAACATACAATTGAATAAATTACGAACTGATCGGATAATAAATATATAGAACTCTACCTCGGAAGGCCTGCCGAATATTTGTTTATATTTTTTCTGACACCAACCAAAATACAAAACAACAAGATGAAAGATTTCTATAAACACATGAAGTACAAGCACGGAGAACTGACATGCATCACCCTTAAACATTACAGCAAACAAAATCAGAAATTAGCCAAACGGAACGAAGACCTAAAATTCTTATTGGAATGCAAAAGATATGGTCTTATTCCTATTCACTTGAAAAATTCTATAAAAAACTTAACCATAAATACCAGTTCTGAGAGGATTAAACAACAGATGGAAAAGTCGAAACGAGTCTTTCTTATGAAAATATTAAATATAGAAATTACGCAAACAAACATTAATATAAAACTAACTTTTGAATCAGGCACAACAACAACTAAAACATGATTTAAACGAGCTAGAATTCAACACGTTCGTTAATAAGCAAAATTTTCTTGGTCAGAGGATCGCAGAAAAGAAGAGGGTGACTCTCCACTCAAAATTAAATAAACTTAAATATGAACAAGTCCAGAAATTAGGAATCAAAACAGACAATAACTGGTTCGTTAACAACACAACAATCGAATTTCCCGAAGAAGTAAAGTGGATACTCTCACTTGGTAGAAAATTCACCTTACCAACAACTAAATCGAATTTCTCACCAATACATACAATAGCGGAAATGGAACAACTAATCCAATCACTAGAGAATGAAAAAGAAAAAGAAATAGCCAGAAATAAAGTGAGCAGCAGAATCCTACTGTTCAAACGCAATATTAAGCATAACTCAGCGGAGAAATTTATTTTAGCAGCTTTTTACAAAGCAAAGGCGTTCGTCAAGCTACACAAAAACAATGTTGTTATTACTGATGCAGACAAAGGAAACAAAACAGTAGCTATGTATAAAACAGAGTACCTGGAGAAAATGAATAAATTAATAGAAGACAAAAACACGTACCAAACAATAAGAAACGACCCCACAAACACTCTCCAAAGAAAAAAAAACAAAATAGTGGACGAACTTTACAAAGGCAAACACATCAACTTTAGAGAAAAACAACAACTCACATGCACGGCAGCCACAGCGCCAAGACTTTATGGATTGCCAAAAATTCATAAGCTAGATGTTCCTCTTCGTCCTATTGTTTCCTCTTTTATGGTCCCCTGTTATAAAATGTCAAAATACATCGGAGATATTTTGAAAGTATTAATTTCGGAAAAATACAACGTGAATAATGCATTCAACCTAAAAGATAAGCTAGCCAATATATGTGTGTGTGATGAAGATGTATTAGTGTCGTTCGATGTCGTCTCCTTGTTCACAAATTTACCAACAATGTTAGCCTCAAAAATCGTAATGAATAAATGGGACCAAATTAAACATAAAACCAATATTCCGAAAAATAAGTTCCAAGAAATGTTAAGTTTTTGCCTAAATGACAATAACTATTTCATGTTCAACAAAAAATTATATTCGCAAACGTTTGGAATACCTATGGGTAATCCTATTTCCCCAACAATAGCCGACAAAATTATGGACAACCTACTGGACAATGCCATCTCGGAGCTCAAGGAAAAATTCAATATTGACATCAAATTTATTACCAAATATGTGGACGACATCTTCGCTATAGTTAAACGTAATGACGCGAATATTATTCTAGGGACTCTAAACAAGTATCACAACAAACCAGTTTACGATGGAAACAGAGAAAAATTCAAAAATCCCCTTCCTTGACGTTTGCATTCATAGGGAAAACCAACATCTTTTACTTGACTGGTACTCTAAGCCAACTTCTTCTGGACGCTTAATAAATTATTATTCATCGCAACCAACTAAATATAAGATTAACACAGCAAAAAACCTCATCCACAAAATATTGACGATAAGCCACACAAGATTCCATGACGCTAACATAGAGAAAATAAACAAAATCTTAATATGTAATAATTATCCTGCTAAATTAATACGAGAACTAA
>NW_023476588.1:0-2985 GCF_013731165.1 Rhagoletis pomonella
GGATTGTTAAATAAATCCCGAAGGATAAACTACTGAAAATGGCGAAAATTCAGGACTTAAAGATTGAGGAACTGAAACAGGAGTTGGAAAAGCGTAATTTGGCCACCTCCGGAAGAAAAGTGGAATTATTATCCCGTTTGCGGGAGGCTATGGAAGCTGAAGGCATCGACGTGGACAAATACGACTTCCAGGGTAAATACGACGATGCATCCGCAAAGGACGAACAGAAGGATGAGGCTGCTTGTTCGTCGAAGGATGTGCAGCAGACATCCGGGAAGGTTGAAGAACAGCAAAAGTCTCCAAGTTCATCAACAGCTATGGACTTGAACACGTTATTGGCTGCCATGTCACAGATGTCATCACAGCTGTCGTCACAGATGCAAGCACAGGATACACGCATGTCACAGATGTCATCTCAGATGCAAACACAGTTGTCAGATATTTCGTCGCAGCTACAGGCACAGAAGACACACGTATCACAGTTGCTGGAAGTCCAGGATGCAAAGATTACACAACTGCACGAGAATTTGGCTAGAGATAACGAACAAATCAAGGATAGACAGGATAAAGTCGAGGCTAAGGTAGAAGAGTTGGAAGGTCGCCTCCGAGATATGCAGTTGAATCGTCCACCTTCTTCGACCAGCGCGCCCAAGGTAAAGACTCCATCCTTTGACGGCACGATTCCTTTCCAAGTCTTTAAGCTCCAGTTCGAAAAGACGGCTACAGCTAACAACTGGAGCATGGACGATAAATCCGCTGCTCTGTTCGTGGCATTAAAAGGACCTGCAGCGGAAATATTGCAGACTATTCCCGACTGTGAAAGGAACAGTTACGGTGCAGTGGAAAGACGTTATGGTAGCGAGCACAGGAGACGGATTTACCAGATGGAGCTGGAGAATCGCTGCCAGAAATCCAACGAGACTTTACAGGAATTCGCTTCCGAGATCGAAAGGTTGGCTCATTTGGCAATTGGAGACGCATCTGGTGAGCACCTTGAAAGAGTAAAAATCCAGAGGTTCATCAACGGAATGCGGGACGTGTATACCAAGCGAGAGACGTACGCGAGTCCTAAGCCAACATTTGCTGAAACTGTCTCGTATGCTCAGACGCGTGAAACGGCGGCGCTCCTAAGTAGACCAGCCTACAAAGCACATCGCGTGGAAGTGGAAACACCGGACGAGACAAATGAAATGCTGAAGAAGATTATCCAACTGCTGGGCGAGAAAAAGCATGGTTCTGGCAAATGTTTTAAATGTGGAAAGTCAGGCCACTTCGCCCGCGATTGCAGCGCAAGTCCCAATGGTCTCAACAATTCAGCAGGACGCAAACGCAGGGCTGAAGGAGACGAAGCCAACTCCAATCAGTCGTTAAACTGAAACGAGCCAGCAGGAAGGGCCGCGTGCTGGCTCCAGAAGTTGAAGGGCCCATAATCTCCGTCTCACAAATTGGCCGGAATGCGAGCAACCTCACTATTGGTGGATGTGTGAATGGGCAGGAGAGAGTACTGACAGTGGATACTGGAGCGACACATTCCATTATTCGACCGGATTTGGCCACTTTTTATGTGAAGCCACTACCTGGAGCAAAGCTGCAGACTGCAACTGGTGAATGCACCCAAGTATTAGGAGAAGTACCATGCGAGGTAATAATCGACGATTGGGCCTCGTACACTAAGTTTATAGTGGCAGACATTGTGGATGAAGTCATCATCGGCGTGGATTTCTTACTTGGCCAAGGCATGAAGATTGACCTCCAGAGAATGATCCTGACAGATCGTCACAGGAAAGTGCCACTTAGGGTTGGTTACGACAGCCAGTACTGCAGTAGACGGTTAGTCTTAGAGGAAGTGTCGACAATTCCACCAGAAACGGAAGCGGTTAGTTGGGCGGAGGTTGGCAGTGATGGAGACGGAGTGGTTTTATCAGGAGAAGGAAGCGGTTCACTGAAACAGGAAAAGCGTGACGGTTCCGCTAGCTCAGTGAAGAAGAGGTCGCAACAAGGAAGTGGTCATGGCGAGCCAGGCAGTGTTTCCGGCAGGAGGAAAGCCACTGAACCACGTTGCAATGGTGATACGCCGGTGGCCGGAAATGGAAGCGGCTGTGATAGCAGTAGGCGCGCTTTGAAGTGTCCCGGAAAAGGTGGCCGGCAAAGGCGAGCAGTTAAGCCGGAAGCTAAGGATGAGGTAATACATGTCCGGTCAATGAGGTTGACGCCGAAGAAGGAGCGAGATGCGGAAACACTGGGCAAGTTTCAGCGTGAGGAACCGGATTTAGCAAGATGTGCTAAGGGCAGTGCAGCACGAAGGCAGGAGCCTCGGTGTCATGGACAGATTATGCGGCATAGATCTGGCGAAAAGGGTGCCCATGAGAAGAGACATGGTCTGGTCACCACGAGTGGCCGGCAGAAGCACGACCATGTGAGATGGTGCACCACCGGAGATAAGCTGGAAGCAATGTCCAGTAACGCATCGAGCCGAGAAGAGCTACAGGAAGGTGATTCGGTGGTGTTGCACATGCCGCAGCCGAAGAAAGGTTTCACCTCCGAACAACAGCGTAACTGGAAAGTTCCGTATAGGATTGACAAACGGCTGAAGGATGCAGTGCATCGAATCCAGACAATGGGAAGACCGAGGACCAAGATGAAAGTGGTCCACTTGGAAAGACTTGCAGCGGTTGGAGCGGCAAGTGTGTCTGATCGGGACGATCAGACTTAGGTGGAGGGCAGTGTGGCGAATACTGCGGCAACACAAAGCGAACAACGAGAAATAGGCAGAATGTTCGAGGAATGACGTAGAATGTTCCACAAAGAGAAACGTCAAGTTGGATGAACACTGCGAACAGCGAGAGAAAGAGAATGAGCGATAAACTTCAGAACGTTCTAGAGTTGCCATATGTGTGAGCGCAGGTATATAAGAGCCACGACACAGCGGAGTGGAGTTAGTTACAAGTCAGCAAGCTACAAGTAAAGTGAGCGGAGAATCGAGTT
>NW_023476589.1:0-2984 GCF_013731165.1 Rhagoletis pomonella
CCTTTTAAGTCGCTAGAATGGACACTGTATGAGAAATGAGTGTAGAACTAAGAGGATTTGGATGATTTGAAGTAAATCAAAGCAAATTAAAGTAAGTAAGGCATGCAAAGCAAGCCTGCATTGGGCCAGCGTCTTTACTTTTTAAAACCTACAAGTGTGTAATCACATTATTTTTATAATAGAACACAGGAAAATATTTTACTTTTATTTTGGCAACTCCTAGTTTGATTTTTGAATTCGCCCGCGATGCAAATTTACATTGTCAGATCTAATTTTCACATTTAATTTTTTTTCGACCTTTGGGAATATTTAGAAATGTATCAGCAGCGGTCCACCGAAACCAGTAAATTTTTGAAAGGGGTCTATGAGACAAAAAGTTTAGGAACCTCTGGGATAGATGAAGAACCAGTACCGTCCGTTTTCAGGCTAGCTCGGCGCAAGTTCTGAACCATTTTGATTTTCTGCAGGGAACTTATGCATCATTTTAAAGGACGAAAAATTTGATTTTTAAAATCGGACAATAAATAATCAAGTATTGTATAACTAGAAGCGTACACCAAAACCGAAAATAACGCTTTTTTATAAAAAGAAGTTTGAACCTTATTTTCATGTTGTTTTCGACACTACTCGCAATCTATATTATGTTATGTTTCGAGTGCTTTCCGTGTAAAATAATAATAAGTTGTATTTGAATAGAAATAAATTGCATGTAAATAAGGGATACTAAGTTGACTTTTGTTTGCATATTATATTAACGAGGGCGCCATCGTAATTATTCTGACTCTGTCTTATTATAATAATTTACGCCCACATACAGTTATGCAAAAAACATACATCCATACATATGTATGTATATACGTAAGTATACCTACATACATACATCCATATGTATGTATGTATAGCAACTATGCATATCTTTAATGGGGTCGATGGTGGAAAGGCAATGAAAATGTTCGCATCGCTCATTCCCCCGTTCACCGAGAACAACTAATAAATATGCAAATCGCGCTTCCACTAAGTTGTTCATGTATGTAAGTATGCATAGTATTACTTCTTGACATCGTTCAGATACATATATATGTACCAGGGATGGAAAAGTACGTACAATTGTACCTTTTCCGACTTTTTCGAATCAAAAGATACACTGAGCTCAATTTAGGTACAATTAGACGATAGCCAAATAAATATCCATATAAAAGACTATGTGGCACGCAAACAAAATTAAGAAAATTTTTGTAATCAAGGAACTTGTGAACTTGTCATTGCGTGAACAAGAAATCTTAGCAAAGTGGCCAAGTTCCTTTATAAAATTCTTTGTGTACAATGAAGAACTCCTCACGTTTTGATGGCTTTCTAACAAAGTGGTTACACTGCATGTGTGTGAATTTAAATTGTGAATGAGTTAAAAGTACGGAAGAAGCAAATAATAATTAAAGTTAATATCTGCAATCTGAATGTACTCTGGCGAGAATTTATTTAGCTTGCAACGATGGATAAGTAAGTCAAATTTTGATCTAAATTTTAGCTCAGGTTGGCCTGTCCACGAAGTACCACATAAGGTTTTGTATCAAAGGCCTGGTTTATAAAATGCTTTATGTATGCAGTGCGATCAAGGCCAAATGGAAAGCCACGAGCATCTGCTCTTCAAGTGCACTTCTAATAGACTAAGATAGCAACTCAATGTATATATTCCAATTGACCGATCAATTTACAGTCAGGATGGTGTACCTCTGTGTTGTTAAGTGTTTGCGATTCATAGCCAACATACTAAATGAATAAACTGTGTAAACTTCTGTAATTTTCTAAATACTTTTTAAGTACTTTCACATTTACTATATTTTTGAATAATTATGTAATTCTCAAACATGTAAACTCAAATGTAACTATTAGAAAGCCTGCTGTTTACAAGCAGGGTTAAATAAAATGAATGAGCTAATGATACCGGAAAACTTATATCCCTGTTTTTTTTAATAAAAAAATATTTAGAGGGCGCTCAAAGCGCTCAAAGTTTTCCATGCATTGTACATATATGGGGAAAAGCAAGTTTTCCTAGAAATGGTATAGAATTCTTGAAAATCAATATGTTTTAACCGGATATTTTTTGCGGGTTTTAGGGGTCCTATAAGATTAATGATTAATTATATAAAATGGTTAAATAAGCAATTGGTTAATATTATTTAAAATCTTCAAGAGAAAAACAAACTTTTCCGATCGATAAATATTAATTTTCAAGAATTGTATGCCATTTCTATGAAAATTTGTTTTTGATCCATATAAAATAGAAAACTTTGAGTATTTTGAGTGACAGCTAAATATTTTTTGATTTCCAAATAAAGCTACTTTTTCAGTATAGTACAATCGTAGAGGGTGAGAGCATTAAAATTCCGACTTTATTTTTTTTGGACACTCCAATGTACTTACATTTATGTATTTTTATTGAATTGTTATGAATATTAATTCAACTGTACTGATATATTAATCACTTTCTTATTAATGCAGATAATGTATACATTTATTAAATTGTTACCAATTGTTTGAAAATAATAAAAAAGTTAACAAAATAGTGAGCTACTTTTTAGGTACATTTCACAGCAAAAAGGTACATTTCTATTATCAAACTAGGTACAATTTGAAATTTAGATTTCCATCCCTGATATGTATGTACATGCACACTACCTTTACGTCACATGGTTGCTAAATAAAACTCATAAAATAAAAAACTCTCTAAACTCCTATTTACGTTTAGCAGCATCTGATGCTCCCCTCAACCAAACATCGACCCGTTTAAAGTCCTTTATAATTCTCATATTCACATTTGAGTTAACGGTTCCTCTCGCTTATGTACATACATATGTACATACGTATTTAATGTGGGGCTATATGGTGTTTAAGTATCATATAATAAACTAGACTGTAATAAAAAATGAATAAACATTATACCAACGAAAAAATAGCCAAAACTGGTCAAAATATCGTGTACCAAT
>NW_023476590.1:0-2984 GCF_013731165.1 Rhagoletis pomonella
GTAATAGTTAACCATACCAATAAACTTTTGCGCTTGTTTTATTGACTTCGGTCGTTCAAAATTGCGAATCGCTTCTACTCTGTTTACAGAAGGCTGTATTCCTGCCTCAGAAAACAATGTCCTAAAAAAATCTATACTTCGAACACCAAAAATGCATTTGCTTGGTTTGACGTTCAAACCATACTCAGACAAACGTTCGAAAAGTACCCGTAGATCCTTTAAATGTTGTTCTTCACTCTCACTTGCAACCAGTAGATCATCAATATACGCGAAAACAAAATCTAATTTACCTACTACTTCGTTGATGAATCTCTGAAACGTTTGCGCTGAGTTCCTCAGCCCGAAAGGCATTCGGGTGAACTCAAACATACCGAAAGGAGTAGTAATCGCCGTTTTAAAAATGTCTTCTTCTGCCATTGGAATTTGGTGATACGCTCTAACTAAATCTAACTTTGAAAATATATTTTTATTCCTAAGGTTCATATTAAAATCGTGAATATGAGGCAAAGGATAACGATCCGGTACAGTCACATTATTAAGTCTTCTAAAATCACCACAAGGACGCCAGTCATTAACTTCTTTCTTTGGTACTAAATGAAGTGGAGATGCCACGGATGAATTTGATGGTCTACAAATCCCTGTTTTTACCAAAAAATCGAATTCAGTTTTAGCTACTTTAAATTTGATAGGATCTAAGCGCCTTGGCTTAGAAAAAGGAAGGTTTCCTTCAGTGACAAGTCTGTGAACCGTTGTATGCTTAACCGGTTTTGAGTAATCTGGCTCAGAAATAAGAGAAGGAAATTCCTTCAATAATTTTGTATATTGATCATCTACTGAAAAAATTTTCGGAAGAGGGACATTGCAAAAGTACGAAATTGTATTAACTGATAGATTTGTTAACGGATCTACTAAACACTTGTTTTTAATATCAATAAGAAGTCCATATTTACACAAAAAATCAGCTCCTGTAATCGGCTTCGCAATATCAGCAATCAAAAATGTAAAAAGGAACTCACGCCTTAAACCCAAATTAATATTCAAAAGTTTCTTCCCGTATGTAAAAATAGTTGAGCCGTTAGCTGCCGTTAAAATTATATCTGAAGATTTCCTAGTATTCGAAAATTTAGAAACTGGAAGTACCGACATTTCTGCTCCGCTATCAATTAAAAAATCTAGTTTGTTTGTTTTATCAAATATAAAAAGGCGACGTGTGGAAATGTCCAAATTCCCGTTGTTAGTCGCCGCAACAACGGACGACTTTAGTTTGTTGGACTATTATTTTTCGAAAATGCACATGGTTGTTAAAATTTTTTAGCCTTGTTTCCAAATTTATAATGATATCTACATAACCAATTCGGATTGTCGCGTGATTTTGATCGATATCTAAAAGGGCTCCTAAAACGACTCCTATTCACTGAACGTGACCTTGAATAATTTTGATTCATTTCCCTCCTCATTTCACATAATTCCAAAGAAAGTTTTTCAAAATTTTTAAAAATAAGAGAAGTAGTGTTAACCAAATTAGCCATGACTGCATTTTCACCTTTTGCATTTTGAAAATCATTAACTGAAGCTATCTCGCTTTTGCTAATAATCTCCCAAACATTATCAGCCAATTTCGTCAATTCACTAATACTGCTTGAATTAGAACTAGCTAAATTCACGCTTAGGTTCTTCGGTAACTTCCTCATCCAAAGTTTCTTAAGAATTTCTTGACTAAAATTGGAACCAGAATGCAGTACAAGCGACCGATAAAATTCCGAGGGCTTACGATCACCCATTTCAGTATCCGATAAAATTTTGTCTAATTTCGCATTCTCACTTAATGAATGCCTTTCAATTAAAATTTTCTTAAGTGAGGTAAATTTATTATTTTCGGGCGGATTTTGAATAAAGTCTAAAATCGTTATTATAACTTCTTGCGGAAGTGCAGTAATTGTATGTTCATACTTTGTTGTTTCTTCTGTAATATTTTTGGTACTAAACTGCATTTCCGCATGAATAAACCATGCTTCAGGGCAACTCGCCCAAAATTGCGGCAACTTAACCGAAGTTGCACAAATTTCTTGACTAGTCCGACCACTGTAAGGATTTTCTAATTCCTCTTGAAAAGTGTTATCTTGTAAATTAATGAGCGAGTCGTTTAAATTACTTGTACGTGTAGTTGTGTGCGCGCCATGTTGTGGTGAGTGAAACATTGTGTACACAATTTTAACGTTATAAAAATTTCTAGAAGGGGTGTTCACAGTTTAGTTGACAAACAAAACTTTAATAATAATAAGTTAATGTATATACACATATATACTTAAATATAATGTAGCTAGCACGCGTCGTAATTAATTGTATTTTCTCGATACAGTTCAACAGTGCGTGACAAATCTGTCCAATTCACAACTTATGATTATCTTCGGAATTTGCTGACAATAATTCACTCTTATATTATTGATTGAATAAGCTCACCATTATTGAACGTTGGAGATGATACTTGACTGTGGCTGTATCCGCAACTGTGACTTTACCTGCGACTGTGACTGTATCTGCGACTGTGATTATATCTTCGACGGTAACTTTGATTACGACAACGACCTCGACGAAGTTAAAAACTGCGACAGATATATTTGCTAATGTGTAGAGAAAAACTGCCCTTATTATTTATTTGCTGATTCAACCAATGTTGACATGTTTAATCAATAGTTTTAATTTTTTAACTTTTGTTGCTTCAATCGATGTTGCTGTTAGTTATATTGAATTTCGCAGCAATATCCGAAATTGTATGTATGTCCTCGTTGCCAATTAGTCAGATGCAAATTTACAGACCGGCAGGATCGCCAATTGTGGTGTGGTTAAAAAAATTAATTTTATGTATTTCAATTATCTCTTTAACAAAATAATATACATGCTTTCAGCAAGAAGAAAAATTCTGAAGTAATCAAAAACTTTCTTTTTGATTTACATAAATTGAAAAAGAACTTAATTCAATAATT
>NW_023476591.1:0-264 GCF_013731165.1 Rhagoletis pomonella
GTAGGCGGCCTTCGACCGCGCTTAGGGATTTTAACCCTTACTAAGTAGAATTCTCCTTTCTGTGTTGCCGGAAAAGGAGGGCGGAAGTATTTTTGCGCAGAGTTTCTCTCTGCGTAGGCGGCTTTCAGCCGCGCTTAGGGATTAAAGCTCTTACTAAGTAGAAGTAAATAATTCATATTAGAAAAAACGAAATTATCCATATGCACACTTTCGTTAGAAAACCGAAATAATGCATGCATGCACAATTTCGGTTCGAAACCGAAA
>NW_023476591.1:274-2983 GCF_013731165.1 Rhagoletis pomonella
CCGAAATAATGCATATAACAAAAACCGAAATAATGCATGCATGCACAGTTTCCATATGCGCAATTTCGCCCCCCGTTGAATTATTCTTATTTAACTATATGGAATCGAAAATGCAATTGTGGTAAACATTTGGAATGAAGTTCTAAAATTATGTAACAAACCCGAAATAAATCTTTATCTTCTGTAATTAAATATAACAACTTTTAGGTTTTTTTTTGTCACGGGTGGGACAAGGCCAATACTGCTTAATAGTAACTTATAATATAGATAAACCACTCACACAATTTAATATATAACACAATTTTATTAAAAGCAGATGAGTTCTACTACATATATATTTTTCTTACCAACCACTTGAATTATGAATCGTAAATTATGCATTTAAAGATTTAATTTGTTAGTTTTTGTTTGATTCAAGATTTTTACAAATGTTTTGTCTACACGTTTGTTAGTTTTATAAAGAAAATAATTTTTGCACTGAGGCTCAGTTTCCATGCAACCTCCCATTTGTCAAAATTTGGTGCGGCTCCAATTTTTTCGACTATTGTACATAGGATGACTATGATTACTCGGCCGTGCTATCATAGTAGCACAATGTCACTAATATTTGACTTACAAACAAAATACGGGCACGAATTTCAAAATTTCAACCCTGTTTGTGTGAAATATTTTTTTTTAATCAAATTTTGTTGAAATAAAAGTGAAAAAAAAATATTATTTCAGAACCTGCCATATGCTATTTTCGACAGGTCTTGAGAAATCGGGACTGAAGTTTGGAATGTAATTTTTCAAAGTCGCGACGATAGATTTCCTCCAAAGTCTCGGAGAAGTTACAAGCGTACGAAATTATTAAACTATTTTATTTTTATTGTTTAGTATTTTTGAGTTTATGAAGAATTTTCTTCCGTATAATTTAATCATATGTTACATTTGTCAACTATTTTGCAGCCACTTTTTATGACATACGATATAATGTGATACAAATTTTTACTAAATCAACTACACTTTTTACTCAACATATTTTAAGCAAATAAAAAAAAATGGCGCTTACGATAGTATATTGCCCCAGGCGACGATATAGCAAAAGTTTCCATCAATCATGTCAAATCCCCCAGCGTTTTGAATGCGCTAATATATTTTCGGTATAATTTTTTACTTCATTACTAACAACTTAACTTAATAATTATAGCCACAATTGAAGGCAAATTGCCAATCGCTACCGTCAGTTGATCGCTGCGACAAGAGGTCATGGTTTCAGTTAAAAAAGGCTTGTTTGTGTCGCGTGGTTTATGCGATTTCTATAGGCCGGCTCGCTACTTGCAACGCGATATTTGGTAACAAAAAAGTGTTTTGTCGTATTTCGCTGGGTTTTGCAGCGTATTTAAACACATAAGTGGATTTTCAACTTTGCTTCTACAGATGTACATATTTTATGCAACAACAAATTTTAATACAAAAACATGAAATTTTCTAGAAATCGCGCACAAGCCGATGCATATTCGCAGTGAACAATTTTATTGAGTGACGAAAAGCATGAATTTCGACGCGTCTTAAAAAGCGATAAATGGCGAACAATGTAATCGAGTCAATCGAACGAATGCCAAATAGTCTGGCAATATACGAAATGCCCATTTTGGGGCCGGTACATGCATAATATACGTATGTATGTACGTTAGCATCACTTTTGTGGCACACGTTAGGTTGCTACTATTTTGGATTTGTTGCTTTCGTTGTCATCGTCAATTTACCGCTATAACTGGTAACTTGTAGTAATTTTGTGATAACGAGTGCATCGCATGAAAACGTGAACAGCTCAACGGCACAGCTATGTATGCTCACTGAAATTGAGTAAGTAGCATCCAAGTTAGGCGCATTGCCGATGCAAGCAGTCTAAAATGTATGGCCCCACTTGGTTGTGCCGGTTGATTGACGTTTGATCGGTCTGGCAAAGGCTCAGCACACTTGCCAACCAGTCTAAAAGCCAATCTACCGGTCTAACGCGGTTCAGTGGTCTGCCGGCCGGCCGGCAACTTGTGGCCGCATTCACCACACATTGCCTGTTTGACAAAACGTGTTTGACAGTTTTGCAATTTATTATGTATTTCTTCAACTTCAACTTAATAAATGTCAAATGAGGCCCGATAGGTGCTGCTTTCGGCGCGCATGCACGTATCTGGCATAATGGAGCCGCAGCGGCAGCAGAAACAGCAGCTGTGATAACAGTAAGTAGCAACCGCCGCAGTAGGCAGTACTCGTACCCAGAAAGTTGTGACAGATCAGAGATTTCAATAACGGTGTTATCAGCGATTTATCGGCATTCAATAAAAAGTGGCTTGGGCGCTAATACGTAATAGATTTCGAAATGTCAATATGAAAAGGAGCAACATAAAAAAAAAAAATAATTTAATAACATAACCAAACTCCCAGCGTACACAGAATGTGGTGTTTCAATAAACCGTCGATTTTATGGTGGCGATTGGGTTTATGAGACATTCCCAAATATATATGTATGGGGCGTTCCGTACCAAAATGGACGGGGTTCACACTTCAGTGTTTGATTTGTTTCAAGTTTTTGGGGTTGGTGGACAAACATAAATAATAAATAAATATGACATTTGAGCTTGTTTAATACATTTCTAAAAACTTTACAGCACAAAAACAAAAACAAATCGATTTAATAGTTTTCCAATTATTTCGAGAACAGGGAGA
>NW_023476592.1:0-2983 GCF_013731165.1 Rhagoletis pomonella
CGTATTTCTTGGTAAAGAATTGTTGCAAGCATCAATTTTGAATAAATCAGCTTTAATATTTACCGATTAATCGAAGATTTTGTATTTCTCTAAATTACCGTTATATGGGATTCAGATTTTAAATATTTTCGGCCATTTGGTATGCTGTACTGTGCCAAGTTTGGAAGAAATTAGTGCAGCGGTTACCAAGATATACACATGTAACCATAAGTGGGAGCGGCTACGCCTATTTTCCAAAAATTTATAATATTTTTATTTCTCGTCTAAAATTTATTGTAAACTAGCTTTTGCCCGCGACTTCGTATGCGTGGAATTTAGAATCTATAGATAATATTTTTAATTTTACGGAGACAGTTGAGAATCAAATACTAATAAAAAAGACTGGGATGGATAGGTAAAAACGTTTATTGTTATCCAAAACGAAACAATAAAAACTAAAGAATTTCTTTATATACAACATTTGATGTTCTACCCATATTAGCCATTATAAACAAATTGTCCGAGCTAGTTACGCGTGAGCAAGCAACATATAGTTGTCCGTGTGAGAAACAGTTCGTTCTGAGATCGACACCGGCGGCTCGAAGTGTCTGACCTTGCGACTTGTTGATGGTCATAGCGAAACATACGCTCACGGGAAACTGCACACGTTTAAATTGGAATGGGAAATTGTTTGGAATTAGGGGTATGCGTGGTATGAAAACTACTTCACCAGCTCCACAGCCCGTAAGAATTTCTGCTTCTATAATATTATTTCGAAGCGACATCACTTTAAGGCGGGTTCCATTGCATAACTTTGGAGGGGTTAAGTTCCGAAGCAACATAATCGGAATACCTACTTTCAGGACGATGTTATGCGCAGGGAGTCCGGGGGCAGAAAGAGAATTAAGAAACTCTACTGGATAAGTGGTAGCATCGGTTCGGTCCAAAACTATGTTTATTGACCGGTATATCACCTCGTCTCCTTCAACTTTTTCCAAAATGCTGTGATTTATGGCAGCTGCTTGGTCATTTTTGGGCGTAAGTATTGCTCGCTCGCAAAGCCAAGAATTGTTGTCCTTATGCGTTATTTGAGATACATCTCCATAAACTGAATAAATTAGTTTCTCCACCGAAGGTACAATCTTACAAAGATTCTCTGGTAGGGTTACTAATCCATTCGATTCGGGAAATGAACCTTCGCCGATTTTTAGCAAAGCATCTGAAAATTCTTGCGCACGGGGGTTGCCGCCTAAGTGTGCTCTCATGTTGCGCGTCAGACTCAATTTCTGCACCCGTGGCCAGAGTACGGAGCATTTGAGGCATGCGTTCACCTCATCAGCTCTGGTTCCGCGGGTTATAACGGGTAGAGTCTGACGGAAATCCCCACAAAACAAAACAGTTATTCTTCCCATGATGTGATCGTTTCGTCGGATGTCTTGGAGAGTGCGATTGACTGCTTCCACGGCCTTCTTGTGCGCCATCGTACACTCATCCCAAACGATTAGGCTACACTCTGCAAGAATCTTCGCCTTTTCACTATTTCGCGATACGGCACAAACTGGGGTTTCATTTATATCGAGGTTCAAGGGTATCTTAAACATAGTGTGGGCAGTTTTGCCTCCAGGGAGTAAAGTGGCAGCAATACCCGATGAGGCGACAGCTAGTGCTATCTTTCCTTGTCGTCTCACTTCAGCTAGTAGTAGTCGAGTCAAAAAGGTTTTGCCTGTACCACCAGGGGCGTCCAAAAAAAATGTTTCGCCATCCTGTTTATTGACACTTGTTAATATTTTGTTATATACAGACTTTTGTTCATCAGTAAGGGTCCCAGAATTATTGTTTACAATTTCGGTCATCGCAGAATAACTGTAATATGTCTCCGCTGCATACTCTCTACTAACTCGCTGAGCTTCCGTGGTTTCCTGCGGCTCTGGAAGACCGTAATGACTCAAAGGATTGCCACTTATTGAAATAACAATGTCTTGAAGCGACGAAAGACAACGATTAATAACACGCTCATCAGAACCTGCAATACTATCTCCATCAGCTCGCCTAGCCGCGAAGAGAAAGTCATCTAACAGATGCCGCTGATATTTCTCCCATAGCTGTACAGGATGGGAAAGTCCGCAGAACACTATCATAACTGCAAACAAATGCCGCAGTCGACTGGGAGTTTCACTGACAACGGCCTCTTCAAGAGTTTCAAACCAATATCGGTCGTCATCTAGCAGACACAGTGCACAGCAAGCTCCGTGAAAGGTAGAATGTTCAACGCCATTGACAGTCTTCAAATATTTATATGAAGTGGCTCCCCTGACTGTGTGCAACAAAAGTCGCAAGTAATAGCACTCACTATTACTTGGATGCACCGTATACACTCGTCCTATTGCGTTCTCGCGATGGACATCTGGAAACCCCTCCACAGGCTGACCGCGTCGGCGTCTATTAAATACTCCTCTTTGTTTATTGTATGTGTAGTAGGACGGTATTTCATTGTACAGGAGCGTTTGTGCAAAATTATCTTGTTGACACAGATTGAAATACGCCAAGAGTGTGGTAGAGGGAGGATTTTCTAGACGTTCCCTTACATTTTCAGGATTAAAATACACCCGCTGCCCGTTTTCCAAATGGACATCTAAACGCATTACAGGAGGATGTCGTTCGTGGATGGAAAAGCCAAGTATTCGCCACACTGCTTCCGAAGTACTTATATAGCGACCTGATTGATATTTGGTCACCTCGTCACGATCACTGCTCTGTAAACCAAATGTCGCTTGGTCGCTTCCCTTATTTACGTACTTGCAGATATACTTTATCGATTCCACGCTAGCGCAGTATTCTACATTCAGATGAGTTTGAAATGCTCGAGAAAGTACTGGCGAATAAGGCACTACCCACCGATTGTCAACTGAAACGTATTGTCCGCGCATATTTACTTCGGCAGTGAAACCGCCATTTTGAGGTGCTCGGCGGCGGTAAGATGGGTATCCATTTTCACCAGTAACAG
>NW_023476593.1:0-564 GCF_013731165.1 Rhagoletis pomonella
CAACGTAAACCATGCACCATTCACAAACAGCAAATGCGCTCGCAGATTATGGCTGCCCTGCCGCCCGAACGATGCTCCTTCGCTCCGCCCTTCATCACCACCGGTGTCGATTTTGCTGGGCCTTTTCAAATAAAAGCCTCCATGCTAAGATCCCCCGCTTTAGTGAAAGGCTATGTTTCCGTCTTTGTGTGCTTCACAACAAAGGCGGTACATCTCGAGCTGTGCTTAAACCTGACCAAAGAGGCATTTCTCGCCGCCTTTGCATGTTTTGTTGGTCGCCATGGTTACCCCGCTAAAATGATGAGTGACAATGGCAAAACCTTTATAGGAGCCAAACGAGCCACTGAAAAGGAGTTCTCGGTCTTTCTCCAAAATCCCGTGATATTGTCCAAAAATACTCACCCCAGATTATTAATTAGCAGTTTATCCCTCCCATCGCCCCGCACAAGGGTGGCTTATGGGACTCTGCAGTTAAAAGTTTTAAACCTCACTTCAAAAGGACCGCCGGGCCCCACAAATTTACGTTTGAGGAGTTTAATACCTTTTTAATAAGAGCAGAAGCTG
>NW_023476593.1:574-2983 GCF_013731165.1 Rhagoletis pomonella
TTTTTTTCACCTGCCGATTTTTTCATAAACATTTTTTTAATATTCGCGAATTTCGTACACACATACATATGTACGTATTAAATGTATATACGCAACACCAGAATGGCATTGTATGGAACTGCATTTATGCAAGTTCACAAATATACAAGCATATTTAAGCTACTAAAGGGTCTGCTTAGCAGGTATGTAGGTTAAGACCTTAAGACCGGGAGATATATGAAGAATATGAAGCAGGCAAACAAATGTAAGAATTTGGGCTTTCCAAATTATTGATTAGTGCCTACCCGCGTCAACCCTAACTCTCAATGTACGCATTTTCGTTTTGAATGGCATGCAACAAGTGTCCATTTCATTACCAGCTGAATAATATCTACAAAGTGATCGTGCAAAAACGTTGCAATGGACGCAGAAGATGTAAGTACATCTAAAAAAAGAATTAGTTATTGAAACATGTTACTTTTCTTACTTACAATGAAATACATATTATTATTTTTAATAAATAATTTAAAAAAAACATAGTAAAACATACATATTTACATGGCAGTTTTTCTAATTCTTTTGCATCCGTTTATGAAAAGGCAAATTCGAGTATTCACTGTCAGATATTTGCACACTCATCGGCGGCAGTACAACTCTCTTGTATCTCTTTGCACATGTGTCTTTATTTTTAGTACCAAGAAAGCAGTTCTCACTGTTCTCTGCACACTCATTCATTCATATTGCTTGCTAAGGGTTGAATGAGCAAACAGTGTGAAGCACAAACGACTGTCTTCTAAATGCCAACCACTACATTCATGCAGCTCTCTAATATTAACTCACATACATATTTTTTACAGCGCCCTGGGGAAACGCATGGGACAGCAATAAACTTATAGGGCATTCGCACGATGCGATTTTACAGGCAACAAAAGTTGAATACGTAGTTGAATGAGAAGTTGAAAGTGAAAAAGTTGACATCCCTATTCAGACGAGGCGATTTTGGATTCAACACGAATCGTTATTTACATTATTGAAAATGAATTTAAATCGCAAAATTTTATTAATTGGCGTAAATTTGGTAAGCCAAGCGTTGGTAGAAGTGATTTTAGCGAAGCTGAAAGATAAAATAAGAGTAAAAAAGTAAAAAAGAAAAAAAAAGTATGTATACAGAACAGTGTTGGCATTTTTGGTACAATTGTACTTGTTTGATAGAATTTCATTTACAATATACTTTCCTACTACGCAGTACTTTTTAGTAAAATATTGTAATGAATACTAAAAATATATAATAATAATAATAACAATAGTAATAATAGATTGGCGCTTACACATATGTTAGTGTTTGGCCGAGCTTCTCCTCCGATTTGTGGCGTGCGCCTTGATGTTGTCACACAAAGCGGAGGGACCTACAGTTTTACGCCGACTCCGAACGGCGGTTGTATTTTTATGAGAAGCTGTTTTTCATGGCAGAAAAACGCTCGGGGGTTTGCCGTTGCCTGCCGAGGGACGACCGCTGTTAAGAAAAAACCTTTTTTCTATATTTTTTTGCGATGTTGCTTTGACCAGGGCTTGAACCCAGGTGCTGATGAGTGGAAGCGCGCACTGCTTACCACTACACCACAGCGGCCGGACTAAAAATACATAGCTCTGAAAATTCACAATTCGCCTGTTCGTATTTACCTTTGTAAGTTTTGAAAAATGGCTTGAACGAACCAGTATAACATAGCCTAGGCAAATTTTTAAAGAAACTTTTCGATACTAAGTTTTATTAAAACAAAATGTCAAAGTCAGCTTCATATAGAAACAAAGTCTTCGTTAGTTATAAGAAGAGATTTTCTTAAATATAATACCTTTACGGCACTCACATATGGACAAGGTTTTACTATTTATTTTATTATTCTTTAATTTTAATTATCTGTTTATAAACTATAATGTATTCTTTAAGAAAGACTGTATAAACCCAAGATTAAATCTTTGCGAAACATCCAAAAACCAACATACTGTCGTGAAAATTTCGAGATTTATTAATATTCTTTAGTTTTTTGCCCATTCAATTTTAGTATAATAAAGTGCAAGTTTAAAGCAGCTGGGACTTACCGTTGAACTTGGCAATTTTGTTTTGTCGACGATGTCAGCCATTTTCTTCCATACGAAGTGTGTTCGACGATTTTTTTATATGGAGGAAATAGCAACACCTTCATCAAAGAAATCTTAAAAAACTTAGTTATATTAAAATTTAATGGGCTAAAAAACCACACACTCAAAATAAATCTAGGAAATCGAATTAAATAGATCGAAATTTTTACGAAAGTGTGTTGGTTTTTTTAATGTTGCACAAAGTTTGAACCTTGGATTTGTACGGCTTTTCTTAAAATATAAAGCGTATTTTTTGTAAAAATACGCTTTATATTTTAAGAAAAGCCGTACAAA
>NW_023476594.1:0-2983 GCF_013731165.1 Rhagoletis pomonella
AGATTAAACCTGAATATGCTTTCCGGTAAAATAGGGAAGATAAATGAGTTATAGTGGTAATAACTTAAGTCTGTTGGAACGGTAAGGAAACTAGATGGGCTCGCGGCGAAATCTGATAGGCCATATATACTCATACATCTATTCTAATCTATCTCCATTAAGTTCCAGGACTTATTTGACCATCCTACCTTTCCCCACTTGCTATTTAGCTGATTGCTATTTAGGTTATATGTTTCTAGGCACAATGATCCCAGAGAGCGAAGTCTGGACCTAGTAAAATATTCCCAGGGCTATGCTGTTTCTTCAACTCCCATGTTTGACAAGTTATTCATTACCCTGCAGGGGTCTGTAAGAAAACCTGTTACAATTCTTACTTAATGCCTTGTAAGGTGGATAAGTGCTCTGAGTCTCCTTGTCGATATTTTCCGTCGGCCTTAAGATGCTATTTTGTTTGTTCTATTAAAGCGATAGGCATTCCGTGCTCGACGCAGTACTAATTTTACTTTGCCCCATACACACCACGACAGCATGATTCAATTGCACCTGTTCTGCTTCCGAATAGCAGAGCTACTGGAAGGTCTTCTTATACAGCTTTCAAAGATAAGGTCTTACCGAAAAGTGTTGATTAATAACAGCGAAATAAAGTCAATTGACATTATTACCTTTTCAAAAGCGAAATAAAATCAACAAAAATTTGGAAATAAAGTCATTGACGCTATTTCCTCATTCAAATGGAAATAGCGTCAACAATGCTTAAAGTATGTCGATTCATAGAAAAAAAATGTTGTTCTTACAATAAACATTGCCCCGTAAGTGTTGTTTTTTAATAGATGAAAAAGGCTTTTGCCAAATCCTCATTGTTGTGATAGTAATCCACACACAATCATGAACTACCACCAATTGATTCTATTAAAAAAAGAATTTAAATTACGATATGTAAAAACACGATGCGAAAAACTAAACGCCTGCGCACAGCTGGTATTCGAAAAATATTTGAAGAAATATTGGAGAAATGATCCATAACTTGCAAAACATTTTTCGTTTCTACAAAAATAAAGCGAACACTATTAAATTGAAGAAACAGTACATGTCCTTGGTTATGAGGTGCCATATTGAGGATAAAAAAGTGCCAAAATGTGCCAAATAGAAAAATAAAAGTGCCAAAAAAGGTGTAATTCCTTTTAATCATTCACATTTAGCAATAAAATAAAGCCACATTTTCAAAACCAAAGTGCAATGATAAAATAAGATAAACCCGTTGAATAGCCTTTATAAATTAGAAAATTTTAGTTGAGAAAAAGAAGTGCACGCAAAGGATTTCACAAAAATGTATTGAAATGTTATTTTTTTTACAAAAGTGCCATTTTGGCATTTTGTGCCAAATTGAGAAATTAAGTGCCATTTGAAGTAAAATAAGAACAAATGGCACGGTTTGAGCCAAGTTGGCATCCCTGCTTCCAATAACTTACAAATATAAAAATGTGAAATATCGAGGGCTTGAATTCATTAATACCCTCTATCTGCAATTTGCACAAAAACTAATTTGTGATTTTAGAAACCATCTGGGACTTATTACCTGTCGTTATATAAGGTAGCATTAATATCACTGATGACAGTTAAAGCTTAGGTGGATTTTTATATCAGAATCTCATCTTTGTGAAAAGTGTGCAGATAGGGGGTATTATTGAATATAAGCCCTCGATGTTTAAAATATATAAAAATTTCATTTCAACGTATACAAAAAATAAATCTACCTACCCCGGGGAAGCGGGGGCCGGGTGGCCGCGGCGTAGCGTGACGTGGTGTGCGCGCCGGGTGCGCGGGGTACGCGGGGCGCGAGCGCGAGCGCGACGCGCGCGGTGTGGTGCGCTGACGCGGGCCGCCGCGAAGGTAAGCAAATTTAATGTTTGAAAGAGAAATAATGTCAATTGATTTTATTTCGTTTTTAAAAAGGTAATAATGTCAATTGACTTTCTTTCGCACCAGGGAGGGAAATAAAGTCAATTGACCTTATTTCCGTTGATCTTATTACCTGTCACCGTGAGAATATCTGCGACTACATTGCCCACTATTTCGCTATGTTCAATGTCATATGTCAATGCGGCGGGTGTTTTAATACATAGACGCCATGTTATACATACATATGCGCCATATTGAAACACACCCCGTGCGTCGGCCACTGACTGACACGTAGTTTAACACCCAACCCCCCCCGCTGGATCCACCACTGCTGCATACCCAATGTACGTGCTACATATTGTATGTCCGGTTCAAACCTGCTCAGATAACTTCCCTTTTCGATTTAATTAGGGCTGCCGTCCCTAAATTGGAGCGCTAGACGTTGCGTTTTCGAACGCCATGTGTCTGCGTGCGCTATTCCCGAATAAACGCCGCCCATTTTTGAGGTTTTCTCATTTCCTCTGTTTTTTTCTCGTTTCCTAATATAGTTTTTTGTTGTTTTTCTGTCCTCTGTGCCAAACTTCAACACGTTATGCCGTCAAAAATGAAAGTTCCTTTTGCAAGAAAGAAATACCTCCTGGCGAAAACACACTGTTAGGATACATGTCACTGTAGGCAGCTATAATTTCAAAGTTGTAAACGATTTTTCGTATTTAGTAGGAATGTAGAGTAAAAAGCGCTAATAGCGTTAACCTGAATATCCAACGAGTAAATAAGAGAATACTATTCTATATAAGATCTATGAATCCGCTCTATTGGCTCTATTGACTCAAAGAATGCACTTACTCAGACACGCCAAAAAGGTGCTTCAACTTGGCACTCAAAAATTGCAGAAGCAATTGAAGAAGAGCAAATAAAAAATACAAGGAACAAGAAAAAGATTTAATTAAAGCTGAAATAAAGATTTCATCCAAATAACTTAACTCCGTACATATGTATACGTAAACAAACAGTTTTTTTTTTAATCATTTTAAGGGTGCATCCAATTCGAAATCACTCACGCTCTGCGGTTTTTTCTCCCAAT
>NW_023476595.1:0-2983 GCF_013731165.1 Rhagoletis pomonella
TTGATTTCAAAATGATAAAAATAGGTGCATATTATTTCGATATAGAAAAATCCTAGGGGGTGAAAGCATTCAAATTCCGACTTTGATTTTTTTTTTTACCACCTTAATGTACATACATACGCGCATAACAAAACCGTTTTTGACATTTTGAATTGAAAAGTTTTTCCTATTGTTTCTGGGGCTACAAATTTGTGTACTTTTTATCAGCTTTCATCTGCTAGGAACGTATGAAGTACTTTTTGCTTTGTTGTTTTTTTGATCTTTGATGTTGTGAGGTTACACTTTCTCTTTTTACTAGTCGGCTAGTCGGCGAAGTAAAAAATTTGTGCAAAACAACTGCGTAGAAAAACCATTTAATAGAAAGGAAAAAATTGTGCAAATTTTGCCTTTAGTTTAAAAAAAGTACTTGGAAAAACCAACAACAAGTAGCAACGTTGCCTGAGCACTGGAACCTCTGAAACTATTTAAAACCACCTGGACTTGTCGATGAATCTACTTACATACGATATTAGTACTGGAGTATTTAAAAATCTCCATTAGATTTAGCATGAGGAATTTGCCTTGGATCTCATGTATTTTAGGTGCCGGTACCACCACTCGCACACGTTTCGCAATTTTTTTCAGGGTTTGAGAAGCTCTACTACCGCTTTTTTTTAAGTGAAAATTATTTCATAAGTAACAAAACAAAAGACAGTAATAAAATTTATATGCATTTAATAATATTGTAGCGTGTACATATCTGATAAAGTTACTTAAGGTATGCCGAAAAAAGCTCGATGCAAAAAAAAATTAAGTAAAAAAATGTATTTTCTGGTTGAAAGAAGTTCACAATACTAGTAGCAGAAATAGAAGAAGCGCTTTATTTCGACCAGTTTTTTCTATATTCCTTTTGTTTATTCAATATTTATTTTTTTTATAAAACTTTACCTTAATTTATTGCTTACAATTAACTGCATATAAGTGCGCATTTCTCTGACGTCATAATTTTTTTTAAAGGACTTTATAATTTCAAAGATATGATTAATTCCAAAAGTTATTAAAAAAATTCAGTGCAATGTAGAACAAAAATATGGGCACCAAATGAAAGAAAATATTTTTTCGAATTTTTTGGGTTCTCAAGGACGAATTTTATTCTTTAAGCTAATAAAGTTAGTATTTATATAATTAACATATAATTTTTTCAAAAATAAAAATTGCAAAATTCCAAGAATACTCAAGGATAAACGTATGAAAGGGTATTTTCAATACCTAACGTATGAAAGGGTATTTTCAATACCTACCTGTCCCTTACCACTAAACCATTTAATCTGTTTTAATACTACAGAATTTTCTCTTTACTTTGATACCCATATTGGTTTTCTAAGTACATTGCATTGAATTTTTTAAATTATTTTTTGAATTACTCATATCTTTCAAATTTCAAAGTTCTTTTAAAAAATCCTGGAATCAGAGAGAAAAACTAAGAACGCAATTTTAATGTATTTGGCCTTTGGTTTCGCGAATTTGATTTTTTTGTGTGTAGAATGGACCTACACATTTATAAAAAAAATTTAAATATTAAATAAACAAAAGAAATATAGCCAAAAATGGTCAACATAAGGCGTTTCTATTATTGCCACCAGTGTAAATTTTACGACTTGAAAAAGACCGGGATCCCGGGATTAACATTCCTGGTATGTAGTGTCTGCGTCGAAACGTACTTAACCGGTTAAAAAAGTCTTTAATTTAAACATCTAAATTTCATTTTTGGACTTTAGACCAGTTTTTAAGAACCTCCGACTACTTATTGTGCGTTGCCCGGGCGTATGAGTGACATATACTACGTTTATACGCATGCATAAGTCGCTTTAATTCATTTCGCCGCGATTCAAAACATATGTATAAACTGAATTTCAATTCGCTTTGAAAGAGCGAAGTGTTTTGGCTCACACTCCATTTCAAATCGGTAGTTTATTTCTCCAGACAGTTAGAAAGAGTGTATAAACACCGCTCTCACTCAAAGCGAATTGGAGATCAGCTGTTCCGCTCAAATTCCAAATAATCGGATCAGCATTTAAAAGCTGATTAATAATAATCGTTCTTTTTCTTTGCCACGATTTTATAATGCCGAATAAAACTAGATTTTTATCACTTTCCACTATGTTAACTTATAAAATGTCAAATGAAAACAGCTACTTTTGTTTGCTTTTGAAGACGGTTACTTTGATGCCGATATAAAGCCGTAAGTATAAACACTAGAGCGAAATGTGTACGGTGTCAATGCGCTTTCAATTAAGTCGATTATTCTGTGCGTATAAACGTAGTAATAAACATTGAATTTGAACTGTTGTTTCAAAATGATGTTATCCGCGAAGGAAACAGCTTTATATTCTATGAATTTCAACAAAGCCAAGAACGTTAATATTTAGTCTGCAAATATCAGTCCCTAGAAATGTCCTTGATGTGGACCAACAGACTAAATATTGGAAAAATTGCATCGATTGATGCCGGCGAGAATTCCCTTATCATTTATAAATAACCTTGCTTATTCCTGTTTCTTTTGAATTTGTTCATCGCAATCATTATCCTCATATGAAAAACTTTTTACTTTGATAAATGACAGGGTGACATAAAATTTTTAATTTGACCAGTAAACAAAAATAGAAGCGATATAAACCGCATTAAAAACTAATGATATGTATGCTCGTAAAACAGTTTCGTAAAACACAAACCTCAAACGTAAAAACATTATCAGATACACTGTTTGAAATTTGAGTACACAAAAGTGTGGTAGAAGAAAAAATGCATAGAAGTGAAATCCTTTTTAATTTGAATACATAAGAAACAGTAAATGTCTACCACATTAAAGAATCACAAGCATGAAAGAACACGCTACGTATGGCACTAGTACTCGTATTTACCGTGACCTAGATTCAAATGTTTGTACATGTGTGCTTATTATAAAATAATTATTTATAAATGTTCCCATGTTTACCAAAAAAAA
>NW_023476596.1:0-2983 GCF_013731165.1 Rhagoletis pomonella
ATTCTCATTTATCTTACTAACACATTTGCAAATTTTGCGTTGGTTAAAAAGAGACCAATATATAAGGCCATAAGTTGGAGGAAGACGGAAGATCATATGTACACAAATCTTTACATCAGATTTTTCACACTGCCCTTTAGAATGTGATAGAAACTTGTAGGTAGCCAGTGACAGAAATCTCTATCAGCCTTGCCAGTCAAATGATTTGTCAAATGATGGTCACTGTTCTTGCAGGGTTATTTTCTCTATATTGGCGTCATGGAACTGTGTGTGGCTTATCGTCAGTACTTTGTGGATTAAGTTTTTTGCGGTGTTAATTTTATATTTTCTTGGTTGAGATGAGAAGTAATTTATCAGGCGTCCAGAGGAGGTTGGTTTTGAGTACCAGTCTAGAAGGAGGTTTTGCTTTTCTCGATAAATACAAACATCTAGAAATGGTATTTTTGAGTCTTTTTCAATTTCCATAGTAAATTTCAGTTTATTGTGGTATCTATTAAGAGTATCTACTAGAGGTTTACGCCGACAGGCTTTGCGGCGGCGGCGTGGTCAACGTCAAAAAGATTCGGCGGTGGCGGCGACGCCGGCGCGTCTGGAAACGCCGGCGCTACTTCTCATAAGGTAGATTTCAAAGAGCTACTAATCTTATCATTTCAACTCGTCAGCGTTAGGCATTCGCCATGCCAATTATTCTATTATTATAATTCTATTTACTTCATTATTGAATTAGTTTTAAATTTAAATATTGTTACTTCCTACTTGAATTAAAATGTTGAGTGTCTGGCGCTGATTGATGGGTGAACAGAAGAAGGTCTGAGGTATATACATACATACACACACGGATCTCTATATTCTCTACAGATCCGTATGTACTATTTAAATTTAAAGAAAAAAAAAATTGTTTAAAGTTTAGTTATTGGGGTAATTTATGCCGCTCTAAATAAATTTTTGCAATAGTCTTATCAACACGAACCAGAATGGGACTTTTTGACCCACTGTTGAAAAAAATGGCTTATAGATGGTTAAAACTTCCACTAAAATATGAAGCGCCAAATTTTTCTAAGGAGAACCAAATGTAATGAAAAATAATACTAATGTTTACCATAAAGACGGAACTTTAACCCTGTGTAGAAAACATAGCGATGCGAGGGAGCAAAACCTTCCTGGGGTTTGACCACCACTAAGGAATGCTAACGTAATTTTCACACAGCCACCTAGTACTTGTATACGTATGTGGGACCCCAGAATAAAATAACTTACGAATGTAAATATTAGCAAAAAAGTGTTTGTTTAAAATATTAAAAAAATACATAGAAAAATCAATTTGTCTTTGATTTATCTTCAATAATTGAGGAGTTAGATGCAAAGAGGCCGCTTCTATTAAAACTGCTTTCTGAGATATTGGAGCTAAAGTTTTTGATGTGTTAGAAGTTTCTTGTTGTTGTAGTAGGTGTATAAAAAAGTAGTATCTTTGTAGTATAGAAAAGAATTGTCTACTGCGGAAAAAAATCGTTAGATTACCAGTATTCGACCCTAATTTAACTGTAATAAACGCTGTCGTCAAAAAATATGTTACCTATGTTTTTTCTAAGTTATGCTATTTTGGAAAAAATAAAGGAGATCATACTCTTGTCCAGTGGCCCAAATTATGCAAAAAAAAACTAATTTAAAAATGTAATTTTCATTTCGTAAAATGGTGTTTTTATACAAGTAATATTTAGTTCCTTCAAACGATGTATTCAATGTACATATGTACATCATGAAAATTTTGTACAAAATTCCTTAGGCGCCGAACGCCGCCGCCGCCGCGCCGATATTTTCGTAACTCGGCGGCGGCGCGTGAGGAATGACAAAAAACGGCGGCGGCGGCGGCGTGGCTCGGCGGCGTATACCTCTAGTATCTACACCATTTCCAGTTGTAAATGCGAAAGCGTCAATTGTAAATGAGAATAGTCATTTTTAAATGAGAAAGCGTCAATTGAAAATGAGTATAGTCAATTGTAAATGAGAAAGCGTCAAATGAAAATGCGAACGCGTCAGTTATAATTGAGAATAGTCAATTGTAAATGAGAAAGCGTCAATTGTAAATGAGATTAGTCAATTATAAATCAGAAATCGTCAAATGAAAATGCGAAAGCGTCAGTTGTAATTGAGAATAGTCAATTATAAATGAGAAAGCGTCAAATGAAAATGCGAAAGCGTCATTTGGAACTGAGAAATAAAAGTAAATTAACTGCGTACTGCATATATAATAGATGATTTAAAGTCGCTTATCACTGATAATACTTAATCAATTAAATATGTCGCTATAAAACGCGTTTGAAAAAGGAATTTTTAAGTTTTTAGAAGGTTATGATCTTCATCTTTGCTGTTTGTAAGCTACGTCATATTAGAGTATGTACATAGATAAGAAGGCAGGAAAATAAAGCTGGTAAATATTCGGATGAAAACGATGTCGGTCGAATTCCGAAAAACCTTCACGAATTACTTATATACATATGAATGTATGTATGTAGGTCATCATGACCTTCTTGAATCTGTTTAAACCATTACGGTATGTCTCGGATCAATGTATGTAGCTCGATAGAGAACACTCTTCGGTTTTCTTTTCGCCGAGAAGTCTCAGTTGTTTTACACTGGCGGAAGAACTACTTTACGATTAAAAAGTATATAAATCAAGTATGTTAAAAATATGCATATATATAAATTACTTGGATATTTCATTAATAAAGTGCTGCGTTTAGCGCCATATTCCCCCATGCTAAACCCCATTGAAATAATCTGGGGAAAAATCAAAATGCATGTAAAGGTGCACATCTCAAACCCAGTCATAAATGGGCCAAACGTTGTTTAGCAACGGCTGCAATATTTGGAGAAGTTGGTGGATCACGCGAAAACTATAATCACCGGAGGAGACTGCGCGAGAGCATTTCAGCACGCAACATCTTTCCATGGAAATGCTTTATCTTTACAAGATATGCAAGTT
>NW_023476597.1:0-288 GCF_013731165.1 Rhagoletis pomonella
ATTCATTCAATGAAGTATTTTTACTACTTTTCTGGGCTTATTTTTTTTTGTGCTTTTTATGGGCTTTAAAAATATTGCTCGGTTAACATTGAAGAACCGTTTGAAGCCACGCTAGCTAACCCACTAGTTAAACTTTGGTCAAACACGGGTAAATAGTATTGAGGAATTACGTGCTATTTTTGGGCTTTTTAGAGTCACCTAAATAATTATAGGAGCTCATCCAGTTTCCGAGATAATTAAGACTTTGCTGGGTTGACTGTAACTTAGCAAAACATCCATCCAGTGAAG
>NW_023476597.1:388-2983 GCF_013731165.1 Rhagoletis pomonella
AAAAAAATATTGCCCAGTAAACATTGAAAAATCCACTTCTTAAACTTTGGTCGAACACGGACAAATATTATTGAGGAATTACGTGCTATTTTTGGGCTTTTTAGAGTCACCAAAATAATTATAGGAGCTCATCCAGTTTCCGAGATAATTAAGACTTTGCTGGGTTGACTGTAACTTAGCAAAACATTCAACCAGTGAAGACTTTTTACTGCTTATCTGGGTTTATTATTTTGTGCTTTTTATGTGCTTTGCAAATATCGTTAAACATTGAAAAATCGCTAAAAATATTGCCCAGTAAACATTGAAAAAATCGCTTGACGTCACGGTAGCAGACCAACTTTATAAATTTTGGTCGAACACAGATATATATTGCTGAGGAATTAGGTGATATTAAGGGGCTTTTTAGGGCCGCCAAAATTATTTAAGGTGCTCAGTCAGTTTCCGGGATAATTAAGACTTTACTGGGTTAAATGTAACATAGCAAAACATCTATTATGTGAAGACTTTTTGTTTAAAGTTTTAAGTTTATGGAAAACTGTCAAGTGTACTCATTGAGGTGTTTAATAAACTCAGAGTTTAATTTGACATTTGTTTGTTAACTTTTTCTTATTTACATTTAGCCTGTTCCCGTACTCAAGGATTTAGACAGAAATAGTTCGCAGTAGCCGTGTTGCAGAATACCAACCGTTTGGCCATAAAGAAATAAAAAACGTAGCTAAATAAAACTTTTCATGCTGATTTTAACCATACCAAGATTATTTGGTGCAAATAAAGACTAAAGCCCATAAAAGAGGTTAAAGTTAAACTTTTATATTTTTCTTTTATTTATAATATCTCGGGAACTATTTGACCGATTACAAACTTATTGATGCTAATTTAAAGATAATTTAGGTACGTTTTACGCGACGTATACAATTTTAAATAAACGCCATTTAAAAAAAATATATTTATATATTTTTTGGTTATTAGGTATTTCTGGCTTAAAACTATAAAGAAAGGAAACAAATTATGCACACCAAGTGAAATACCCCTAATTACCTTTATTTTGACGTCATTTAAAAAAAATCAAAACATTTAACTTTAACCATTGATATCTTCTTTCTTTTCAACTTTCGCCAAATAAAATCTTGCAGTACGGGAACAGACTAACGGCAAATTGGTTGCAGGTTTGGATTTTCAAAGACACAAACCAAAAGCAATGCAACCCGTTTTGATCGAATTTAGTTTGTGTCTTTGCTAATCCAAACCTGCAACCAATTTGCCGACAGTTAGTCAGTTCCCGTACTGCAGGATTTAATCAGAAATAGTCCCAGGTCGTTCCGTCCACACAAATGTAGAATATCAGTAATCTAGCTATGCAAAGACAAAAATGTGACTCTAAAGAACTTTTTGTGCTGATTTCAACCCTACAAAAATTATTTGGCTAAAGAAAAAAATAAAGGACATATCAATGGTTAAAGTTAAATTTTAAAATTTTTTTAAATATTATTATCTTTTGAACAATATGACCTATTAAAAAACTAATGACGTCAAAATAAAGGTAATTAGGGGATATTTCTCTTGGTGGACATAATTGTTTCCTTTCATTTATATTTTTAAGCCAGAAACACCTGATAATCAAATTATATATATATTATTTTTCTTTTTTTTTAATGGCGTAAAAGGTATTTAAATTCTCTTTAAATTAGCATCAATACGTTTGTGATCGGTCAAATAGTTTCCGAGATATTATAAATATAAAAGTTAAACTTGAACCTTTTTTACTGGCTTTAGTTTTTATTTGCGCCAAATAATCTTCATATGGTTGAAATCAGGGCTCGAATCGTAACATCCGTTCACGGATCGAAGACGATACAAAAGAAAATTACGTGATACGTCAGGCTGTATAAGCTGAATGAGACAAAGAGTATGTTTACGTATGTCATAATCCGAAAAATGTGTTTTTACGTGACTAGTAGTACGATATCGTGCGTGGCGATTCGAGCCCAGCATGGAAAGTTCTATTTAGCTAATTTTTTATTTATTTCTTTATGGCTAAACGGTTGGTATTCTACACCACGGCTACTTCGGACTATTTCTGTCTAAATGCTGGAGTACGGGAACAGGCTAAATGTAAGTAAGAAAAAGTTAACAAACAAATGTCAAATTAAACTCTGAGTTTATTAAACACCTCAATGAGAACACTTGACAGTTTTCCATAAACTTAAAACTTTAAACAAAAAGTCTTCATATAATAGATGTTTTGCTATGTTACATTTAACCCAGTAAAGTCTTAATTATCCCGGAAACTGACTGAGCACCTTAAATAATTTTGGCGGCCCTAAAAAGCCCCTTAATATCACCTAATTCCTCAGCAATATATATCTGTGTTCGACCAAAATTTATAAAGTTGGTCGGCTACTGTGACGTCAAGCGATTTTTCAATGTTTACTGGGCAATATTTTTAGCGATTTTTGCAAAGCACATAAAAAGCACAAAATAATAATTCCAGATGAGCAGTAAAAAGCCTTCACTGGATGGATGTTTTGCTAAGTTACAGTCAACCCAGCAAAGTCTTAATTATCTCGGAAACTGGATGAGCTCCTATAATTATTT
>NW_023476598.1:0-2982 GCF_013731165.1 Rhagoletis pomonella
TTGACCTAAAATTTGGCACACTTATGTATGTAAGTTCTGTGAATTCGAAGGGCTTGAGATGCTGGCCAACAGATAAAACTTTCAAACATTTTGTTCAATATGTAAGGTGACTTATGGAAGCTTTAACACCGTAGCCGGATTCCAGGATTCGCTATCGCAAATTTAGTTCGCTAAAAGTCTCAAAAAGAATAGAAGGTGCGCCTAGCAACATGCAACGCTTAGTTACATGCCCCTCATACTTTTCCATATTGCGTACTTATAGGCCCCACGGCTTTTAATTTACAGAATTTTAGCGATGAAAATTTAGCGTAGCGATTGTCGGAAGTCCACTGCTGGTTACTTATTTCCAAAGTACACTTAGATTATGGAGAAACTTTTATCCATGCTGCTGATGATAGTAATAGCGTAAATTGTGGATATAGAAAATACGCCGAGCCCGCAATTGATGACGATGAAATCGATATCCGTTTTCTGTCCACGCACAGAAGCTAATATTTTTCCAGCTGAGCTATTCAAATCTAACGGTTGAGAGTTAGTGCCTTCACTTCTCTATATGAATGTAAAACACGACCTGACGAAAGCATGCCTGCCAATTGGAATCCAAGCGGGGGGACCAGAGCGGCGACCCGACCCAGCCACATGCGCAACTACCGCATCGAACATAAAGTCTTATCGAGCGTATTTAGATACCCTTTTTCAATAGTTAGTCGAGGAAAGGCTGAGTTAGCCCAGATCAGTTAGAGATGTAAAGGATCTGGACGGGGTGAACGATCGTCTGTCCAAAACACTAAATGACGCTTTTAAGAAGCTCTGCGCCCTAGGGAAGGCTAAGTGAAGGTCAAAGCCCCTTGGTGGAGCCATGAACTTAGTATCCTTAGAAAAAGCTCATGAAGGAATTTCTGTAGTGGAGTCGAAAGCTCCAACGATACAGCAAGGCTAAGGAAGGTCCTGTCCAAGGGGTTGGCTGTGCAATATATTTGAAGGCTGTTAAAGGCTGAACTACGTTAGCGTCTTGGAGGACTGCGAGGGTGATCTTCCTGATGAAAGTGGACAGAAGTGGCCACGCATACCCACGCAGGTTCATTATCCCAACATCTAATATTAGCCTAACACCTAGCATTAGCGGAACAGCTTCTTTCAAAAGAACAACACGCTTACACGAAAGGAAGATCGGTAGGTACCGCCCTACAAAAAGTTGTTTGATGAATATAAGCGGCCCCGGAGAACGGGGAATTCGTGTTGTTTGTCTTTCTGGACATAACGGGGGCATTCTACAATGTCTCGGACCACGCCATTTTGGACGGAATGACGACGATAGGAGTTCACCCAGTAATTTCGAACTGGATAAGCAGTATGTTGAGCTGCAGAAGCGTTTCGGCACAGTGGGATAGGCATGAGAGCACCAAACCGCTACTTTGGTCGCTGGTGGTCGAAGTGGGGCTTAGTATCAACGCAGAAAAAACAGATCTGATACTCTTCACCAGGAAATACAAGGTTCCGACCTAGTCCAAACCTTAGCTAATTAGGGAAACACTTCAGGTGAAGCGCAGCACCAAGTACTGCGGAATAAAACTCGGTAGTAAGCTATAGTGGCGCCACAATGTGGGGGACAGGGCGAAGAAGGCTTCCGTGGCAATCTGTGCATGCAAAAAGATGCTGGGCTGCACATGGGAATTGTCGCCTTCTCTTTCTCATTGGATCTTCACGGCGATAGTCAGGCCGAGCACAGGAGAAGAAAATATTTGTTAAAAATATAGAAAGAGTATACAGACTATACCGACGGCGGCACTCTGCACCTTGTAGCATCTCTTGCCGGCAGACCTATCGGCCAAGCATATGGCGTCGAAAACTGCCGCCAGGCTTAATGCTACGGGTCAATTTGTGTGCAGGTCTTACGGTTACATTAGTATAGGATCGCCTTTACTTGGACGGATTGACTCACATAGTCATCCCGGATATGCACTTCGGGGCGAACTTCGAAGCCACCATAGAGGTCGAAGGCTGGCGGGAGGACAAGAGGAGTGCTGGCTCAATAAATGTCTATACATATCGAGTGAAGATGGAGTCGAGTTCGGCCTCAACAAATCTTATGAGCTGCCAAACTGTTGCAGCATTTTCCAGGCAGGGGTATTGGCCATAAGGAGGGTGGCGGAGCTACTGAACAGCACTGCAGAAAACAAGCGGGTGAATCTCTATATAGGCAGTCAGGCTTCAATAAAGGCGCTACTTCCTCCAGAAGTGTAGCGGAGTGCAGAGCAGCTCTGAATTTGCTACATACAACTAGTGGCGTACACCTGTACTAAGTTCCGGGACACACAGGCGTCACGTAACTCAACCTGTCCATGATCCGGAAAGTGCAGAAGGCGTGAAACAAAATGCAAGGCTACAAGTTGTCCAAGGTTATGTGCAGAGGGTATGACATGAAACTCCCGAGGTTTCTTTTTTCTCTTAAGAGGGAGAACGCTACACCACTGATGGGTGTTCCAACTGGCATTTCTAATTGGACCGAAGTCCAAACACTGGGCATAGTGATATTGCCATAGACAGCGTATCAACAAAATGCCAAACCGCTTATGTGAGGTTGCATAAATTATTTTCTAGAGAGTAAAAACACTCATATTTAAAAATGGTGCTCTTTTTTATAAAGCCATCGCATTTCTGGCTAGCATATTTCAGAACGAATGGATAAGGACTGAGCCAAGAGCTTGTCAGCAAATATCAATTAAATAGGCGAATTTGCGGAATGGCGATACACGGCTTTATACTTTAAATGACGATATATGTATTTGGAAGAAAAGAAGGATCTGAATAAGCGTACATAATATGATTACTGATCGCGTTATAGCAATAACATAGGGATACAGATAAGCGTAGGAATCGGAATAGAAAATAAATGGAGAAAAGGATAGTGACAGGGATTGTTAGGGGAAAAATAATAGGGATAGGGATAGGGATAGGGATAGGGATAGGGATAGGGATAGG
>NW_023476599.1:0-2982 GCF_013731165.1 Rhagoletis pomonella
AAAAACGTGTTTTTGGTACATTTCGAACCTATTCGTCAATATCTCATGAAAAAATTATCCAATCAACATAAGTGACCTACAGTCCTCTTACAAAAATATATTACTTTGCCGATTTCGATGAAAATTGTTAGTGTTACAAGCGACCAAAATCGAAAAATTTAAATTTCAATCATTTTCTTTTTACAGTTAATGAAAATCTGATGAGAAATGTAGATGTTACGGAACATAATCTGCACAAAAAATTTATATTTTTGCAAAGAGCCCATCAATACCTTTCGAACTGTTGGTCGTTTCATGAGATATTGAGGAATAACTGAAAAAGTACTAAAAATACGCTTTTCCAACAAATCTCGAAAACACTTCTTTGAAACCATGGGTATTTTTTTCGTGTTCAACGACCAAAAGTTTGCCTAAAAAATTTACTTTACAGAGGTTCATATTTCGTGTAAAGTAATATGTAATATGCCTAATTATAATTTTGTAAATATTCATTACTAAAAGATTAATACCAATGAAGCAAATGTGATTTATGTTTAAAGTTTAAAATTGGATTAATAATTAAGAAATATACACTATTCGTTATTTGAATAGCGCATCCTTTAAATACTTAGTAGGCACAGTTTTCCTTTTGTTTGTTTAATATTCATTAACTTTTCATAAAAATATAGCATATACTACGTCTACATCCCATTTAAAAAATTTTGAAAATTAAAAAAAAATAAACATAGGGGCGACATTTCTTTTGTTGACTGTGCTGCGCATTTTCATCCATATCATGGTGAAATAAATATAAGGTGATGTCACTTACATAACCTCACTTTTTCTGCATGCCAATTGCGGCCATGCATTTCGGGGTAGTAGAAAAAGGGAAAAAGATTATGATTATTTTTACTACTTTTTGGGTACTATTTCCAATTCATACATATATCAGTGGACCCCACACCAGTTAAATAAAGTTTGCATCAATAAAATAATATTTCTGTAAACCAGTGTAATTACAGTTTCATTTTTTCGCTCAAAATAAATTATTATTACTTAATTTTTATTTTTTCGATCAAATATATTGATTTTAATAATTATTATTCAGTTCAATTTTTCTGCCTAAAAATTATTATTTGTAAAATTTAAAAGGCCACTCGGTCGTACCACACACATATGACAATGGTTAAAACTTAAAAAATAAGGACTATTTTCCGTCTTTCATTTTTTCATATTAAAACAAATTAAATTATACCGTTCCCTTTATTTAATTATTCTTAAATTCTAATAAAAATGACATATTAGCCCTTATGGAAGTTCTGAAGTACATGTATATGCGTACATAGTTTTTAAATATCTAAACTTTAAAGGGAATTTTATTACGACCTTTATTTTCGTTACCATTTTAAAATAACATTTCTGAATTCTATCAGTTATATTATAAAATAATTATGCGTTTAAATTGTTAGACCAAAATGCATTATCGTAGCAATCTGAGGCACTGCTCCAATAATATGTTGGATATATATAGTATATATTTTACCAAAAAATTACTTACAAAATCACAAATATTGGAAATTATCGCTCAAATTTTCCAATGAATTTGAAACGAGGTCAAATTAAAAGCGAAACAAAGAAACAGCGATACCTGCGCATACTTTTTTCACAAAATTGTATGCTCCATTTTTTGTTCCATTTTGCTCAGAAATGAAATTGGAATAAATAGAGTTGGCATTACTGTAACGCTGGTATGCCGAAATTGCCAAAATTACAACAACCACCCCCTAAGTGACAACACCTTATTATTATTTCACCATGATCCATATAAAAATTTTGTCAAGCATACTTTGTATGGTAGAAAATCAAAAAAAGGGTGCGCTATTCAAATGACGAGGAATGTACATATATATGTAGTATATTTTTGTTATTTTTATACTGCGCAATTATATGTAGGTGAATTTTTTGAAAAATTGTCCTGCATTTTCAAAATATATTTATGGTCACCGTAAATATAGCACGTTTTCTTGGCGCAACGGATTCGTGCCGTAATACTAAACGTTATAATCAGAATTGAATAGGACCGGGCATAAACATTGGGTTATTTGTATTCACATACATATGTATGTGATCGAAGGTGTTTTCCTGCCACAACATGTTACAAAAAAAAACGAATAAGTTCACGATCTTGGTAAGTAGTAGAGCGGACCATCTTTTTTAAAGTGTAATATGTAGTTTTTCTTTTTTGGTTGTTGTTGTTTCCGACAGGGTGGGTGTATGATGTATTTTGGAACGAATCTCCGTCATCCCTTGTCAAATTTGGTTTGGAGACAAACCGGTTTCGGCGTTGTGCCATCTTCAGTGTCATTTTTCGTTCTCTCTTGTTGTTCATAAACAAAACTAGCTTATAGCTTACTTTGCCGACTCAAAAAAATGATGTCTGGGAAGTTGACATACGGTATGACGCAAAACGACAAAAAAAGTTGTTCTGAGTTGCCTTCCAATAGTTCTTGAAAAGGGAACAAAAAGCTCTGGATATTTTGACAAAAAAAAATTATTTTAAAAGTTTATGCCAGATTCACGCAGATAACGACATGTGACGAAAAGGCAAATAAAAAATTGTTCTGAGGAGCTTTTCAATAGGTCCAGAGTTCCTGAAAAGGAAACAAAAAACTCTGCAAAACTACGTCGAAAAAACATTTTATTTTTTTCGAAATATTCAAAAAAGTCAAATTTTTGAAAAAAATATAAAAATTAAAAGCGTTTTGAGTAGCTTTTCAAAAGTTCTAGAGTTCCTGAGAAGGAAAAAGAAAGTTCTGCAAAATTACGCCGAAGGAAAATTTTTTTCGAAAAAGTCGAAAAAGTTAAATTTAAAAAAAAAAAACTGTTCAGAGTAGCTTTTCAAAAATTCTAGAGTTGCTGAGAAGGAAAAAGAAAGTTATGCAAAATGACGCCGGAAAAAACATTTTTTTCGAAAAAGTCGAAAAAGTTAAATTATTGAAAAAA